>NC_056730.1:92399996-92599996 GCF_019279795.1 Protopterus annectens | reverse complement strand
CCCAAGCTTCAGCAGGCTCTTCATCCATTTAGTCCACTTATGTTCGAGCCTTCCCTTGATCCTCCTACGTTACTGGTGGAAACACCTATGTGATCCACATAGTTTGGTTCGTCCTGCCAGGGATGGACCGGTTGTTGTGTCACGGGTAGACTTTGCTGGTCTACACTATTTCTTCCACTGGTAGCATCCTGCCAGGGGTTCGAGAAGCAGCAGTTTGCTCACACACCGGGCCAACCTCATCTCCTGGTTCTGCGGAACCAACATCCCAGGTGTGACATTCTGTGCATGAAGCACGCCCACATGCCCCCACGGCGTGCACCGTTATTCATCCTCATCTTCATTATTATACAAGGCTACTGTTCTCACAGTATGTTTGGACAGGCACAGTTCATTGATACATATAGACTGCTCAGAATACTGTGATTGAGTGATGTGCACATTTGCTAGTATTACTTTACATACCTACATACATTTCCTATACTGTTGAATAACCATGCTGGATGATATGTTTGTGATAACAGCAGATGAATGTGTATCTGCCATGCCTTAGTGGTAACTCAGACTATAGTGTGCAGGGTGGGGGGTTGGAATCTGGGAGTGCAGATTACTTTGTTAATGGGTACGATGAGTGCTGTTGGCTACAGAGGGCCTAAGGCATTGTAGAGGAAGTGTAGGCGGGTATACGCTGGTGTGCGCTAGGCTCAGATCTGCTGACCTCCTGTTACGGTGTCTTACACTGGGTTGGCCTCCACATTGCTTAACCAGTGTGGGCATTGCTTACTGTTAGCCAAACAAGTGTAATCCCGCTTGCTGCAGCATACCCCCGTGCTACTTCATGTATTTAGTTCACATTTGTTGTCTGGGACAATCTGAATGGATGCTTCTTCATTGTCAGTGGTGGCCTGGGGAGTGAGAAGCTCCACAGTAATCCCCAGCTACACATTACATGTAGTACTGAGGTGTACACATTCATAGAGAGTAACAGACTTAACATAGCTACGTACCACATTCTTCATGCTTAGTTCACATTAACATGTCGGTATTATACATGTTCAGGTCAGGTTTACATGTCAGGTATGACTTTTGACATGGGTCAGTTTAAGGTGAATTGAGATTCCAGTTTAACAGTTCTGGATAGGTTACACTCAGGTATTCAGTTAGGTTTAGTTATGCCATATCTGTGTATTAGAGTAGAAGTGAATAGTGAAGGAGTAGGTAGGTTGGTAGAGGAGGGACATTGTAACTGTATAGTAGGCCGTTGGAATGATTGGTGGTGGAGCAATATGAAAGGTATGCAGGATGTTGGGATTTGTATGCAGACAGGACAGGAGGTGTCTGTTTCACTAGCTGGTGTAGGGGTATGGAGTGTTAGTTGGGGGAGGATTTGCCAGATGGTGAGCATGTGCTGCTTCAAGTGTGCTTGAGGTGTTCCTTCATATGTTATTTACATGTGTCGTGTGGGACAGCTGAAGTAATACACAAGGGTAGGGCTATCCAGATTCTGCCAATATAGTTGGGGAAGAGGGTGACACCTACCTGTGACTGTAACAGTAATAGTAATGAAACAGGGGTCGATAGGTAAGTGGTGTTAAGGAGGCACACAGAGGGGCAGATAGTAGGGGAAATGTCCAGGGATGTGCAGGTAGGCTGATGGGAAGGTCCACAGGTGGCCATTTCTTCTCCAGCAACAGCTGTGTATATACACTGCATTTGGAGGTAGGTTTGGACACTCACACCCCTGGGTGGGGGTGGGGACAACAATAATACCTTGTGATGCCAATTAGTTCGGCTTACATGCCTACAGTGGGTTGTTGTGACCATGTGTTCTTTGGTGTTATTTAGTGGGATTTGCAACAGTATATCTGGTTATAACGTACTTTGCCATGTACAATAGACTGTGCTGCAGATGGACTCATAGCGGGAGTGGCTGCTCATTGAGCGGCTGCTCTGCCCAATAAACACTATTGCTTACATCCCTGGGGTGGTCCAAATAGTACCATTCCAGCAAACACCTGCATGCCTAGACCCATAATTACATACCCATAATTCCTACACCTGCACCTCCTCTACAGCACTTATCCTTACTCTGTGTGCAGATTGGGTCTAAACACACCACTACACACTGCCCACTCTCCACTTCACGGGACCCATCTCATACATTGTCTCGACCCATGGGTCATCAGGCTTTCCCACCCTTGTAGTCCGGGTATGTACACACCCCATCTTGAAAGGTCATCACACGGGCATCCTCCTATAACAAGACAATTTTTGGGGTGTCCAGCAAGGGACGCTCCTGTCTCTGTTCCAAGATTAGACTTATCGGATCCACTGTGTCCCCTCCGGTTGTATTCTGCATGAGGTCTGGGGAGCAGTGGATTGTTTACATTGTTTATGTGCTTGTTTGTATGTTTCCCCTGTTTGGCTGGGGGTGTTAATGCTACGTGTTACACGTTTGTTGATTGGGCCCCTCACCTCCATTGGCATGGCCTGTGAACATATGTCATTCTTAAGTGCTGCATCATATCATAGCTATATATCTGTGTATATCTACACACACACACACGCACACACACACACATATATATATATATATATATGTCTGCATATATATATATATATATATATATATATATATATATATATATATATATATATATATATATATATATATATATATATATATATATAAAAAAACGACATGTGGATGTATGGGTGTTTGCATATGTATATATTTATATGTGGGTATTTATATATATATATATATATATATATATATATATATATATATATATATATATATATATATATATATGTCTATCTATGTACTAGAGTATACGCTGGAGCAAGGTCTTGTGGCAGCACTTTTTGTTTCATACATTTGTACTACAGAGAGGGGGAGGTATATATCTATTTAGTTATGGGTATATATACAAACACACATACCTCTACATATTTAGCTACATATCCTGTAATGTTGACTGGTATTGCTGGATACTGTGTTTTGTGTGCATACCGGCCAACCTCGTGTGCCACGTATGCTTTGTGATACCTACAACTAAATTCGTTAGTGTACACAGAGTCACACGAGAAATTTATTGTTATTACCAGGAATACATTCGTCCCATGTGGCAAACCCGAATATTGGGTATTCAACCTTTGTCTACACCCAGGGTTACATAGGTACCCCTGGCTATGTGCATGGACTACGGTGTGTGCCACACCTAGGAAACTTGGGTCGCAACATCATACAGGATGGGTCCTGAGGGAGGTGGGGGGGTGGTGGGGCAATGTGTGGTGGTGTGGCAGCTATGGACCGGTAACCAGGGTAGGGATGGTGGCTGCATGTGTGCTGTGGGTGGGGGAAGCAGAACTGTGCATTATGCATGTATGGGTTGGGGATAGCCTGGTTTGGATGGGCCTGTACTGCTCGGCCCGCCTAATGGGTTGGGGAGAGGGGTACGTGATGTCAACATGTGAAACATAACAGAGGACTAATTGAATTCCCTAGTTCAACGACAGACATGCAATACAAT
Organism: Protopterus annectens; assembly: GCF_019279795.1. Classification (NCBI taxonomy): domain Eukaryota; kingdom Metazoa; phylum Chordata; order Ceratodontiformes; family Protopteridae; genus Protopterus; species Protopterus annectens. The sequence continues at coordinate 92,596,463 of NC_056730.1, read as the reverse complement.
GAGCTTGGTAGTGTATTGCAGGGCGGACATGTTTGGCTGGGTGGGGGTTATGCAAATTAGTATGTGACGTATATTGTTTGGGGCCTCTCAGGCCCATTAATGGTGCATGTGGACATATATGTTTCTGCTCATCTACCATTGGTATCTACAGAGGTCTGTCCATATATATATACCTCTGTGGGTATATATATTTGCTTACATATTTCTAACTATGTCCGTATATACCTACGGAGACATATATCTGCATACATATATGTCACTTAATGTGTATATGTGGACATATAGATGTTGACATATAGATGTTGACATATATATAAATATATATATATATATATATATATATATATATATATGTTGGCATTTGCATGTATATCTGTTCATATATTTGTATATATATGTATATATTTCTGGATAATTTTATATTATATATATATATATATATATATATATATATATATATATATATATGACTACATCTATAGATATGTTGTATCCATTTAGATAGTGATATATTTGCACACACACACATATCTTGCTGTAGGTATACATTCTCTGTACTTTTGCATGACCGGGCTGGGGTTTTGTTTCTGACAACATAGGACTTCTGCATATTTGGCATGGCTTAGTGGTAAATCATTTTGTGTATGGTATGCATGGTCCTGGGTTCTGACCTCGCAGAAGCTGTTTGTTTTGTTGCTGGACAGAACACCGGCCATTGGATATGGTGTGCTTAAGGCACTTTCAAGCAGTTGTAAGCAGGTTTGTGCAGAGGTAAGTACTGCTGACTTCCGGTCACAGTGTCTTATACCCAGTTAGCTTCTCCTTTGCTTAATCTGTGTCGGCAGTGCTTAACCTCATGCGATCGCACTTGCACACACTTTCTAGTGCTTACATATGTTTATTACTGCTTATCTGTGCTTATGTCTACTTACTGCTGGCTTATTCATTATCATACTGACTCTTCACATGTGCATTTCCTGCAGTACTCCTGTTTATAAAAATTATGTTATTCAGTGGGTTTTGCATTACAAATATTGCTTATACCATGTTTTGTCATGTAAAATAGACTGTGCTGCGCTTCGAACTGGGAATATCTGCTTGTTAGGTGAATGCTCAGCCCACTACACTATTGCTGAAATGCTTCACTTGCATATATCGGCCTTTTATCCTCTTCAGTCTTTTGGGCTGCTTTCACTGTGGCTGAGCAATGGGCACACTCGCACACCTACATTTAGCTGTACTTGGAGCTTTAGACAACAATACGAGGGTTTTTTCTTTTCATCTTTATGTCTTGTTGCTGTTGTATGCATGGGGGACTGTTGGTGGGGATATGCGGACACCCATGAGTGGCCTTACTCATTTATTTCCACTTTCTGCTGTTCTACTTTGTAGGTGTGTGTTTATTCTGAGTGCTCTGCTCTCAGACATGCCCCCTGCACTCGTACACCCTCCGTGTATGCCTAGGAGGTCGAGCAACCTGCTTTCATTAATATGCATGGGGTGCTTCCATCCTGCTCCTAAGCGGCCGCTTCCGTGCAGGACTACACTAGTCCTGCACGGAAGATTAGTAAATCTGGGGGAGTCTCTATAAAAAAATCATGACCTTCTATATGTCTTTTACATCTTTTCATTCTTGCAGTAATAGCATTCCTTTTCTCAATCTTTGCTTCCTTGTCCCGTAATATTTTTCCATAATCTTATCATACTGTTCTTTTCTTTTATTAACAGTTCCATTCACATTTATTTTCCACAATAGAATGTTGTCTTGATAATTTTCCATTTTTTATTACAAGCCCTCCTTTTTTGAGCTAAAATATCAACCATTCTGTTTTCTGCTTTAGAATTAATATTTTCATTAATAATGAACCACCATTTTCTTTTAAACATTTCATTACTGTATATAAGTTCAATGAAGACATAAACACTATAGGCTTTATTAACCCTAAACCTCCTTTTTCGCTTTTCACAAACAATATTCCTCTTTTCAAGGGTTCAACCTCAATCCCTAGATAAAAAATACAGATTATATTATATACATCTTTTTCTAAGTTTAAAGGAAGACTAAAAACACCAGCTAAATACACTTTGCTAAGAATACAGAATTTATTAAATACATTTTCTTTTTATAGGAAAGCACGGAAAACTTCCAAAACATACACATATGTTTTATTTCCTGTTTTTCTTTCCATGTTTTTTATACATTTTTGTGTCCTGCAGTTTATCTTAAGGATCTTAATTTTATCCTTATTGAATTTAATTTCACTAATCTTTCCCTCAAAACCTTAACCTTGATGCTTGTCTTTATTTACTACAAAACCAACAACCTGAATAATTTCTTGCATTTGTTTTAACACTGTATCCGTACTTGCGTAATTCTTTGTTGTAATAATAATAATAATAATAATAATAATAATAATAATAATAATACCAGCTGCATAATTTAACAAAATGGGCATTTTTATCTCTTCATTTGAAATATAGCTCATGACTTCCATTTCCTTATTCATATATGTAGATATTGCATTCATTACTGATACAAATAATGTACCACTAAGTGGACAACCTTGTCAAATACCCTTTTCTACCTTTATAACTTCCCTCAACCATCCATTTATCTTAGTCTTCACTATATTATGTGCACATGCTGTCATGCACACATTTTTAAGCCTCTTTCTTATATTATATACATCAGATATATAACATAGTACTGAACAGTATGAGTATGAATCGAGACAAATGCCTTGCTTAAATCTCTTGCCATTACTTTTGCCTGAACATGTCTAAACACTATATCATCTACTGTTTCCCTGATTATTAATAATAAATCTTGGACTTTTTTCCTTTTATGCTGAACACATATTCATTTACAACATTACCCACTGTTTTTTCTATCCGTTTGTGTAATATTTTCATAAAAGCCTTATAATCCATATTATTTAACACAACTGGTCTCCAGTTCTGTATTTCCTTCCTTATTTCCTTTTTTTCCATATAAACCTAATGATACCCCTGCTTGGCTCTTTATACCCAAAACCTTTTTCTAACCATTCATTTAATACCTTTACAAACAATTTCTTTTGCTCTATATTCATATTTTATACATCTTGTATTCTATTCCATCTGGACATGCCACTGACTCTAAATTCATTACTTTTAATACCTGTTCTAGCTCCTCTATTCTTATGTCTTGTTTCTAAATCCTTATTCCCCATGTCCAAAATGTATGTACTTTCCATTCTTTCCATGTCTTTCTTCTCTGCTCTTTAAATATAGTCTTAATGTGTTCTTTTACTATATTCATAATCTCCTCTTGTGTATTATGCATTTTACCAGAATAATCTTTCATTTCCATCATTACACTATTATTCTCTTTGATTGTTTTACTTAACAATGACGTAATTTCTTCTTTTCTTCCTTTTAGGAAATATATTTGTACAATAAATAATATTTTTCTTGTTGAAATCATATATTTCTATTCCTTAATGAAAAGTTTCCATCATTCTTTTCTATACAATCAATCATGTTGTTGTTAAAATTATTATATTTTATATTTTCCATGTATAACTTCTCTTTCTCCCATGTCACATAATTTTTATACTTTAATTAAAATTTAACCACCATTCTGACCAATCTTTTTAAAATTCTCTCATTTCTACATGATCTTGCCATAATGTCTTAACATCTTTTCTCCCTTTGTCACCCCATTTCATTTAATTTATTCTTTTTATACCTTTCCCTACTTTTATATAATCATCATTCCCTTTAGCCATAATCCAAATTGCCCTGTGGTCTGAAAAGCCTTTCAATAACACTCCTTTTTCAACTATTACTAAACTTTCTGATAAAAATATAATCTATTTATGTTCTGTTTTTCCCCTCTTCTATGTGTCCAAGTCTCTAGATCCCAGATTTTTATTGTCCATATTTTATAATAGCATTTACTAGTTTAACATCATAAGCCTTCTTGTTTAGCTGTCTTAAATTGCAGTTGAAGTCTCCTATTACAATTATCTCCATTTTACCTACAACATATTGTATTATCTTTCTAAACATCTCCTCCGTCTCCTTTTTTTATTACATATGCATATATTGCATTAATTCTCCTTTTTTATTACATATGCATATATTGCAATAATTCTCATAGCATATTATCTTACATCAATAATAGTAATTCTACCTGCTATAACAACAGTAACATCTAATACTTTAATTGCATCTTTATTTAATATAAATATTCCTGGGGAAGTCTCTTTCCCAAAATTCCATATCACATCTTTTCCCCATCATACTTCTGTTTGAATTCTTTCTCCCCAGGATTCACTAATCTTCCATGCAGGAATAAGTTATTCTTGCACGGAAACAACCATTTAAGTGCAGCATGGCAATCCGCCATGCATATTTATAAAGGCACGCTGCCTGTGCTACTAAACTAACACGGAGCCGTGGACAAGTGCAGGGGGTGTGTCTGAGTGCAGAGCTCTCACAATATACACACCCCTGCACTCAAGAATAGCCATTCAGCAATTAAAATGAGTAAGAACACTCATAGTACCCCAAACATGTCAGGATAGCTGTAAAACGTACAGATGCATGCAGAAATCCACAGCAGTATGTTAAATCTGTCCCTCCATTTGTTCCCCCATCATTTCAGGGTTTGTCCAGAGTTTGCACTCCAAGAGGATGAGAGGTATGCCAACCATGAAGCAGAAAGCTGACAAAATAACAGGTGTAGCAGTGGCAGGGATATTGTGAAGGGTATAGATAAAAGAACACTACAAGATTTTTTTTATAAAAGCGATAAATTTTAACTGTAGCTGCAAGAGTGTGCCCGTTGCTAAGCTACGCATAGTCAAGCTTAAACAGCACAAGAAGTTCAATAGCAAGATTCATTCAATAGAAGCAGTACTGCAATAATGTAGAGGTTAGAGCATATGCTTTGCGAGCAGTCATTCCCGTTTCGATCCTCATTGTAGCAAATTCTCATTTTACATGTGAAAGCAATTTGTAAACAATTATTTTGTGTATAACCTACTAAATAACATATATTTGTGAACTAGAGTACTGCATTAAGTCCAGATGTGAGGTGTCATTGTAATAAAGTGATGAAATCCCCAGATAAACACAAGTGCCCCATACAGTATACTTACACATGAATCAGTGATACTAAACATATTTATAATAGGAAATGAATGATAAATCAATGCCATACAGCAAATAGTGTGTAAAATTAAAAATAAGCAACGCTAAGCATTGCACACCTCTCTCCTATCACCCCTTTTCTTTTAAAGAAATTAACACGGCAGTAAGCACTTTTAAGCCTGTTTTTGTGGGGGATAAGCAATGTCTACACAGAATAAGCAATTTTGAGGCTAATGCTCTGTAAGTACATTTTACTGGAAGTTAGGATTGCTTACCATCACAGAAATCCACTTACAACTGCCTTAGTTACTTTATATCCAACAGCCTTTGTTCTGCCTAGCAACAAGCTAATCAGCCTTTGAAAGTCTCGAATCAGGACCCTACACACCATAGACATAGTGATTTACCACTACACCATATGAAGTATGCATAAAGTTGAGGTATTCTCAAACATATCATGCAGCACACTCATTCAACATTAGGGAAAATGTATTTATATATATATATATATATATATATATATATATATATATATATATATATATATATATGGTTCTACCTGACATAATCGAAACCCCAGAACACCGACAACGCAATCACCGACACCACATAATCGACAGTGCAGAAACACGAAACCTCACATGCCCGACAACGAAATTGTTGATCTTCTGGCACTCGCGATTCGCTTGTCGGTGTTCTGGAGTGTCGACTATCTCAGGTAGAACCATATATATATATATATATATATATATATATATATATATATATATATATATATATGTATGTCTATATGGTTTCACTTCATAACCTCGAATTACTGAAAGCTTGAAAATCAGTAACCCGAGACTGTGAAGTCGAGCCATTCACAGCATCGAAACCACAATCCCGAATCACACAATCAAGAACATGCATACACCATACACCACTTAACATACACACCATTCCACCCACAGCACACAAACCATACAACCCTACACTACATAAAAGCAGGAGGGCAAGCACCCCTGCCCCCCATGTGGGGGGGCTGCACCCCCACACCCCCTACTTATATATATATATATATATATATATATATATATACATATATATATATATATATATATATATATATATATATATATATATATATATATACACCAACTCCGGGGTCGCACATAACATAAAAAAAACAAAAACCTCACACCATGCTATCCTCCACTCGCTCGCACACAAATACACATCACACATACACAAACACCAACAAATCCAACACTCACACTTATAACTCCCTATCCTTACCCACACATACAACGTGCAAAATCACACACAAACACTCACTTACCTGCCATTTCAGGCACCATAACACTACATGGGACGTACCGGAAATGCATAAGCACAGATTCGAGATATTCAAATTCGCTCTTATGCACTTTTGGCATTCTGGTTTTCAGCTTCATGGTCTCAGGTTACTGAATTTTGAGCTTTCAGTAATTCAAGATTATGAACTGAAACCATCTATATAGTTTTACATATATATATATATATATATATATATATATATATATATATATATATATATATATATATATATATATATATATATATATATATATATATATATATATATATATATATATATATATATATATATACATATATAAAACACAAATGCATACCTCACAACTGGCTCTGATTGTCAGGGATGTCCCTGATGTATATGCAAATGTTAGCATTGTCCCTCTGAATTCCTCTTAACACTGATACCATTGGAATAATACTGAATAAATAATAACAATAACTAAGAGCTGATCACTTATTTCACTGCATGAAATGTACATTATTTCACATTCTGTAATGCCATAAATGTCTCAAGTTAATAGAACTAATATCTTAAAAGTGTCCCTGATTGTCCCCGATTTTGTCTGGATTTGTCCCTGATTCGGTTGAGAGTTGTCCCTGATTGTATGACAGCTAAGACAACAATCACAATTTAATTTTTTTATAAAAGTGATAAAGTGTAGCCATAGCTGCGTGGGTTAGCCCATTGCTTAGCTATGCATACTCCAGCTTAAATGGCACAAGAAGTTAAATAGCAAGATTCACTCACTTAAAGTAATGCTGCAATAGTGTAGTGGTTAGCGTGCTCACTTTATGAGCAGTTATTCTGGGTTTGATTCTTATTATAGCAATTTTACATGTGAAAGGAATTTATAAACAATTTTTTTGTTGTATAACCTACTAAATAACATATATTTGTGAACTGGAGTACTGCATTAAGTTCAGATGTGAGGTGTCATTGTAATAAAGTGGTGAAATCCCCCAGTAAACACAAGTGCCCAATACAGTATACATACACATGAATCATGGATACTAAACAAATTTATAACATGTAATGAATGATAAATCAATGCCAAACACCATGAACAGAGACTGCTGCAGGGCCAGTACCAGGGTTCCCAATATAAAGTGGAAGCCTGGGACCGTCTCGCCTGTGACCTCATCAGTGCCACTGGTATCCCTCAAACTGGTGAGCAGGTCAGGCATCACTATGCTGACTTGAAACGGAGGAAGAGGGGGTTCTTGGATCAGTGGATCCAAGAAGCTAGGCAGAGGGGTGATGTCCCAGCAGTGTGTAAGTAATCATTCTACTAACTGTTTAATTATTGCCAGCTCATGTATATTATGGATAGGTATGGTTAAATATTACTCTGTCTCTGACAGTGGCAGCAGAGCAGGCTGTGAATCAGGAAGCCCATGCATGTAGGCTGCAAAGGCTGCATTGGGAGGCAGGTTAGTAATAATCTTGCATGTACTGTCATAAGGAATAAATATAAAAGCAGTAGAAAGTTAATTGCCAGTATAAAACCTGTATTGTGTATGGAATGTACTGAATAAACCAGACAATATGGCAGGAAGGGTCTCATATAGGTTGTATTTAAATAAAAGGGTAACAGCCTGGCAATAAAGGTATAACTCCTGGACTGCTTGTATTTACTCTGATATCATATGGTAATATAGTGCTGCATTTTCTTAATAGTACTGTTGTATTAAGCACTGTTACCCACACTGTGCTACATAAATAAAATGTGTAGGAATGTCTATATAAGACTGTTATAATCACAAGGTCATGTTGTACAACTGAGTTGTGTTCGCATTCAGTTTGGAGAATCATGTCTGGTCGTGGCAAAGGAGGAAAGGGCCTTGGTAAAGGTGGTGCCTGAAAGAGACTTAGAAAACAGTGAAAAGCTACATAGTGAAATCCAAATAGCACACTCTACTGTGACATAAGCTGTTTTATTTTTAGCACACGCAGCCATGGTTCAAATCCTGGGAGTGGTAGTAAGCTGTATGCATAATCATGCTCCTCAACTGTACAGAGTTTTTCAGAATGTTCAGGTAATTGGTTTAAATTTTTTGCCTGTCACCCTATCCCCTGGCAAATCAGTGGGATGATCCCAGAAGTTTAGGCAGCAAATAATGACATACAACTGATTGTCAGACATCATAACCTTCAGAAAAATGTCTATAAGAACAAACCTGTCACTCTAGCAACTCACCAAAATGTTATGAGAGTAATATGCAAGTTATGTCCCATCTCTATCACCATGTTCTAAAGCTATGGCCAGAGTGTGTGCAGTAACAGCGTGAGATGTATGTGCATAATAATAACTTAGAATCTGGTAATATGTGTGGCAACATTCAGGTAGTGTTAACAAACACTCCCTCCACAGGTCTGTCAGATAAAAAAAACTGTGCCTGGAAATAAAGATTGAAATCCTGGACTGGTACTGTTTAGTCTGGTATTGTATGGCATTGTTAGTGTTGCAGTTTCTCTGAATAATAATGTATTAGTCATCACTGTCACCCAAACTGTGCTACGTAATAAAAATGTCTAGGAATGCTTGTATAAGACTGCGGTAATTACAAGGTCAGATTGTAAAACCATGAGAGACTTATAGACAGAAAACAGTGAAGAGACACACAGCAATATCTAAATAGCACACTCAAGTGTGATGCACACTCTTTAATTTTTAGCAGATAAAGCCATGGTTTGAATCCAGGGAGTGGTAGTAAGCTGTATGCATAATCATACCCCCAACTGTACAGATTTGTTCAGAATGTCCAGATAAATGGCCCATATCTGCTGCCTGTTACCCTGTCCCCCTGGCAAATCAGTGTGATGATCTCTGAATTTTAGACAGCTTTTAATGACATATAACTGATTGTCAGACCTGTAAATATTCAGAAAATGTATATGAAAACAAACCTGTCATTGTAGCAACTCACCAAAAGTTTATGAGAGCAATTGTCAAAATATGTCCCATTTCCACCTGCATGTTGTCAAGCCTTGACCAGAGTGTGTGCAATAAGAGATTGAGCAGTATGTGCATAACATCAACCTGGAATCTGGGAATATGTGTAGAAACAGTCAGGTAGTATTAACAAACAAAACATCCACAGGTATACCAGGTAAGAGGTGTAGACTGTAGGTAAAACACAGTTCACGTATATACTTGTCTACAAACATACCACTGTCCAAACTAAGGCCATAGGGTAGTGTAATAATACCTGTAAGGTATAGATTACAGCAGCGGCTAAGAAAGTTGTGAGAACTACAGGGATATATAACTTGTTAATTGACATCCCCCCACCATATCTGCAACAATAATCTAAATACACAACTCAATGGGTATGTGTACAATTAAATGTATTGTTGGGACATATGCCCTATTTAATGAATATTGAAATGTGTTTCTATGCATGTGCCATGTTGAAATACTCCCACACTGGTGGCCTGTTGCCATCAATGTAACTTGTATGCTGTTGTAATGGCCACTGTGGTTCCATATATGCATGTGCTCTCTTTGCTATGCAACTGTTCCAAATCTGGTGTTTTATGGTTAATGGGAATATCTATGCATGCTGTTATACCTAATACTGGAATGTGTTGACTTATTACTAACCCGCATATGTTTTAAAATTGCAACACCATAACATGTTTGGGAAGGCCTGTCCCAGTGGACCCACTTCTCCCACCTCATCTGGCCATGGCACCAAGCATCAGCATGTCTGGGGCCCACCCCAGGACCTCCTCGTCCACTGGTCCTGCACCACTTTCAGGTGGAACCGCCTCAGGGGATGGGGGCCCCCCTGGGCACAGGCACGGACAGGAAACTGTCACCCATCGTCAGGTCCAGGCTCTGGTATGTAGCGAGCTCTGCAGGGAGTTTGGTGATCTGCTACACCAGCTTGAGGGTCGCATGGTGCATTTACAGGGTCAGCCTGCCTGTCCTACCCAGCTCCCAGCACAGCCACCTTTGAGGCCATGAAGGTGCAGTGGTGACTGCCAATGGGTGGGGACATCAGTCTCACTGTTTCCATTTGGGGCTCATGGGCTTCTGACTTTCAAATATCCCTCCCCATCCAAGGTGTTTACTCCCCATGTGTCATATACCACCCCTGTATGCTGTCTTGTCTGTCTTATCTGTCATACTACCCAACCTACCTCTCCAAATATACCTACTATCCTTCCCCAACATCCCACTCTCACCTTAAAAAAAGGGCAATTTCCCAAAAAAATCTCACCTCATACATAGCTGTCCATTTTGCACTTGTGTCCACTGGACACATGTAATCTGGTGTAATTGGCTTCACAACATATTATTGTTGTCCTCACCCCTCTCTCAGGGGTTTGAGTGTCCAAATCTACCTCCAAATTCAGTGTATATGCACAGCTGTTGCTGTAGAAGAAATGGGCAGCTATGGACCTTCCCTATACCCATCCTGCACATCCCTAGCTATTTTCCCTATTGCCTTTCCCTCTTTGTTCCCCTTTTTCACCACTTTCCTATCAAGAAATTAGCACAGGGGTAAGTGGGTTTAAGCCTGTTTGCATGGGGATAAGCAATGCACACATAGAATAAGCAATTACCATCATGCAAACCCACTTACAACTGCTTAAAAGTGCCTTAGTCATTCTGTATCCACCAGCCCTTGCTCTACCCAACCATTGTAAGTCTTGAACCCAAGACCCTGCACACAATAGCCACAGTAAATTACCACTATGCCATATGAGCTGCACCTAGATATATATATATATATATATATATATATATATATATATATATATATATATATCTATATATATATATATATATATATATATATATATATATATATATATATATATATATATATATATATATACACACATATATATATACACACACACACAGGAATATATATATATATATATATATATATATATATACATATATATATATATATATATATATATACATATATATATATATATATATATATATATATATATATATATATATATATATATATATATATATATATATATATATATATATATGTATATATAAATGTGTAGTGCAATTGCACATTGGAACCACATCCTGTACCTCTCACTGCAAAAGATATTAGTACCTATAGATATGTAGAAGAAGAGTAGATGTAGAGGGTGCACAGTATTTCCAACAGCCATAATTCCTGTATTTGCCATCTGTTAAAATGTCCAGTGGGTCACTCATTTCCACAAATGATAATATTTGCATGAAACATATACCCACACACAATGCAAAGGACATGACACCACACACAAGTATGCATACACAGAAAACTTTATTTGTGTATTATTGAATTGTTTATGCCATTTGTTACAGCACACAGATGTTTGAAACACATAATCACTGATTAATGCAAGTCTCACACAAAACAGTTGATGCAAGTGATGTAAAAAAATATAACATACTATGCTGTCCAGGCTAAGGCCTTCAAGTAGTACAACAGTAAAAAAGCACTTGCCTTGAAGATAAGAAACAATCAACACTTGATTACAGATGTAGTTCAGCAGCCTCCAATTACATACTGTACTCAACCCCCTAGGGGGAAACGTAGTAGTTGTGAAAATGTCAATGTATCTGTTACATAACAATGCTTAACTTAAAATGTCACTATCATACTGACAAACAGAACTGTGTGTACCACTTTAAGCTGTAGGCCACCACTGTTCCCATGGAGAAAAATATGGAAATGTACAGCTTTATACCTCAATGTGGCTTAACACAGATATCCCTCACATGTTGTAAGAGCCTAGGTTAAAAGCATTGAATACCCCTCCCCCATAAAAAGTTGTATAAGGGCAAATAACACTGTGTACCACACACTGACCTCCAGAATGTACAAGGTCACACATGTTTTGTTCAGCTGTTGCCCTCATATATATGGACCCCACCCCACAATTAGTGTGGGAGTCCTCAACATGACTGGAATGATAGCAGGAATGTTAGCAGTACATAATGATAGGCCATTACCTAACAACCTCTTACTGCATCACATCAAGACAAAGCCTGGCATATATGTGGAGGACAGAGGCTGGAACACAGGGCCATATTTCCAATATTGCTGTTACACACTGTGGAAGTTGCTGGTGTTACAGGATTGGTTGCAACATACCTGTACTCAGGAATATGAAGTCAGAAAAACAACAGAATGTTGCCATGTACTGATAGCAATCAACTGAGTTATACCACTGATCTGTCAGACACATGACCTCTGTGGTGAGCAGACAAAACATAACTGCCAACCCTCTGGCCATCATGTGTATAGGCCCACAGTTGAGAGCTATGCAGAGAGACTGCATTCTATGCAAAATTAGCATGTACACACAAACCCTGTAAAACCAGTAGTATGCAATGCAGACAACACCAATACTTACACTCTGTCTGTAGTTCTTGAACCTTATACAAACTTGTATGTGTCCTGTGTCCGCAAGTCCTGTTGTGGAAGGTATTGCCACCTGCTGTCTGTAACAATGCTGCCTACACACAGGAAGGATGTCTTCCATACAGGAACGGTAAAGGGACAACCCCCACAATTTTGCAGTCATTTATAGTAGTGGGTTGCTATGAGATTGGCTATTGGAAGTACTACACAGCTGGCTGCATGCAATTAACAAGTGGGTAACACCAATTGGTGCAGAGGCCGTCACCTGCTCCTGAGCAACATCTAAAAAAGGCATGCTGCAACCTATTCAAAGTAGCTCAATCCCTGTAGTGGAGAGAGAGACACAGTGAGAGACTGAAAGAGAGAGAGGGAGATTGTGATCCCCCGCCCAAAAAAAAAAAAAAAAAACCTGCCAAAACAAAATTAAAAGTTAAAAACAAAAGTTATACAAACAGGAAAAACAGCAATAAAGCCAGAGATCCTTGAGATGCAACACAGAAGGCAGCATACTACAACAGGTACGTGAACCATGACACCATTGTATGCAAATGCAGTATTTGGTCTGTAATAATGGGACAGATGATTTTGAAGGCTTGATATGTGCCATCAAGACTTGCTAGAACGAATAAAAGCAAAAAACAAGTATTCCAAAATTAGAAAACACCACACTGGCCACAGAAAAGTATGGTTAGCGCTTTTGTTTATAAATTAAATAAACTTCATCAGACCTGCCATCAAGACTTGCTGTAATGATGTCCTGCTGAACAAGTGCTATGGCCATAGCATCTGGCCCTGTGGGCAGTGGGCCATACCTGTCAACTGTGTAGATCTGCACAGAATGACAAGATGGAACCCATCATAATGTCTGTATTCTTCCTCCAAACATGTATATGAGTTTAGCAAATAGCTGAAGGTGGGGTAAATATAGTCATTATACACACATGAGTGTCAGACTCCACCACCTGCAGAACAGTCATGCCAATGTGAAATGTATCATGCACAAATGACATAGGTGTTTAATAGACCTATCTACAATCTGTCCCTATATAGTTCCCCTAATTTGAGGCTGAGTCCACGTGATGCTCTGTGTTGCAGCAAGGCAAAGCAGTGCAGCAGTTCAGGAAGGAGTGTCAGAGTGTGGACCTCATGTCTGAGGTCACTATATGTATATATATATATATATATATATATATATATATATATATATATATATATATATATATATATATATATATATATATATATATATATATATATATAATATATATATATTCATATCACTACACTGAATGACCATTTCACTGACACCCATTTCACTGAGACCAAATCACCCACAGTTCATTTCATTGAAAGTTCATTTCATCCAAAGCCCATTTCACTTACAAGTAGTGGTCTTAGGCACATCAAAGGTGTATGTCCTGTTCCCCACTGTAGTGTGATATTGGTGTTAGTAGATATAGTTAGGGGGGTTGTGGGGGGCACACCCATCACAATGGGGACTGTGTGTGGTATAAACCCCCACATAAAATGGTTTTCTGTTGTCTAGTGTTATTGTACATTATATGGTAAAACCCAACTTGGTGTGGGGCTACAGTCCCCCCACACCACTCCTAACTATATATACTAACACCAGGATTGCAATACAGTGGGGAAAAGTCCATATACCTTTGACTTGCCTTACAGTACTACTTGTTGGTGAAATGATTATTAGGTGCAATGACTGTTAGGTGACATTAAACTTAAGTGAGTTTGTCTCAGTGAAATGGGTGTCAGTGAAATGGTCTTTCAGTGAAGTGATACAAATCTGTATGTGTGTCTATATATATATATATATATATATATATATATATATATATATATATATATATATATATATATATAATATTAAAAAATGTCCCTACTGTTGAATGACTGTGCTGTATGATATGCTTGGTACCACCTCAGACACACCTGCAGCATAGATGGCTTACTGGTAAATATATGTGGCTATGGTGTGCTGGGTCTTGGGTTACAAACTTGCAAGGACTGATAATGTATGTGCTGGCTATAACAAGGGCTGTTAGATACATAGTGATTAAGGCACCCATAAGCACGTTAGTGGGTGCAAAATGTACAGTCATGTATGGTGTGACATTTGTGTTGGTAACACATTGCCCTGTGTGTGTTACGGTGAGAGTGGAATATTAGGGAAGGATAGTAGGTATATATGGGGAGGTAGGGTGGTTTGGAAGACAGACATGATGGACAAAGCATACAAGGTTGGTGTATGACACATGGTGGGTAAACATCTTGGACAGGAAGAGGTGATTGGAAATAGGAAGCCCTATACAGGCCAAATGGAAATAGTGGGGCTGAGCTCCCCGCACATAGGCAGTCACCACTGCACCTTCATGGCCCTGAAGGTGTCTGTGCTAGGGGCTGAGCAGTAGGGGCAGGCTGAACCTCTGCATGTGACATGAGGACATCACTGTTGAGTTGCTGATCACACAATTCTCTGCAGAGCTCCCTATGCACCAGACCCTGGACCTGACATCAGGTTACAGGATCCTGCCTGTGTGCACTCCTGGGGGGGGGGGCACAGGCCCCATTCCCTGAGGTGGGTTCACCTGAAGGTAGTGCAGGACCAGCAGATGAAGAGGTCCCGTGTCGGGTCCCAGATGTGGTGCAGCCTACAGGCATGGCCAGGTGAGGTGGAAGAGGTGGGTCTGCTGGGAACAACCTTCCCAAATGTGATATTGAGTTGCAGTGTTACAACATATGTTGTCAATAATAGACAACATAATCCAGGATTAGCTATAACAGCATACATACATAGTCCCAGTAACCCAAAACACCAGATTTGGAATGGTTGCATAGCAAACAGAACAGATGCATATATGGAACCACAGTGGCCATTACAATGGCATACAGGTGAGATTTTTAGCAACAGGCCATAAATGATACTGTTTAAACATGGAACATGAATAACAACAAAGTTCAGTATGTGCTGCACAATAGGATATATGTTCTAACAGAAGGTTTGGTGTAAACATACCGAGTGATGTGTGTGTTCAGATTATGTATGCGTATATGACGGGGGTGAGGGAGATGTTAAGGATCAAGTATAATAACCTTGCAGTATGATGTCCTCAGATCTTGTCAACTGTTTATGTCTTTCAGGTACTATGTCCTGGGAAAGGTTGCCTACATATACTGCAGACGAAACAGAGATCATTGTGCAGTACCTCATGCAGCATCATGGAACCCTGTTTTCACGGACATCACATGATATGCAGGAGAGGACTGTCCTGTGCAATGAGCTTGTCTGCAGGGTAAACGATGTTGGCCTGCATAACCAAAGTTATGAGCAGATATGACATCTCTGTACTGACCTCATCTGCCATGCCCGTCAACATGTTGCTGCTGTCAGAAGGGTCCAGTAAACCACAGGTGGAGGGGGTCATACCATCTAGCCCCCACTGACTCATGTGGAGGAGCTCCTCATCACCTGTGGGGTACCCACACACCGTCAAATTCCAGCAGCCGAAGAAAGTATTGTGGAGGTGGGTGTCACCCACACAATGGAACAGGATCATCCAGGTAAGGCCCCAGGGCACATTAGTAGACCAGTGCTCTTTATCTATCCTCATCTGTAAAATATATATATATATGTATATATATATATATATATATATATATATATATATATATATATATATATAAATACACATATGTCAGATAATATAGCCTGTTGCTGCAGTGTATTAAAGAGCAGATGTGCATAATCTCTAGTATTGTTGGTTTGTATAGATGATGTTCTGAAATGCTGCTCCCACCCTGTGCCAGGCTACTGACATTACATTTCTCACACAACTATGTAGGTCCCTCTGGTATCCAACTAGGGCAGTAGCTTGCGGCTGGTGAGTATGGAGTTTTTTTTCTATTTTATTTTTGCCAGTACACTGGCCATACGGATGGCACAGTGGTGCAGCGGTAGCATTGTCACCTCACAGCAAGAGGTTCTCCAGTTCAAATCTCAGATGGGGTGCCTTCTGTGTGGAGTCTTTATGTCCTCCCTGCATTTACGTGGGTTTTCTCCGGGTGTTCCGTTTTCCTCCCATGTTACAAAGACATGCATCTGGAGCATTTCTCCCCGGGCCTCCGCTGAAAATTGGCTTTGTTCTAAGTCGGACTTTCACAGTTAACAAATGATAAATAAATAAATAAATATATAAATAAAATAAATGCTGTCCATGTTCACTTATTGTTGCTGTTAACTGCACTGCATCTCAGTGGTCATCTTGGTGTCATATCTGAAGGGTATGTATGGGCTTGCAGTACACCACACAACCTGTCAGTGAAAGATGTGTGGACAGAGATGAATATAATGGTGGGAAGAATGGCCTACAGTACGGGCATGTGTGACATAGTACCCTTCTACAGTGTGTCAAACACTGTATACACCACTATCACAATGGCAACTATTCCAGATCTGCACACTGGCAAATCACAGTACCACATTACACACTGTTTACAACCTGTAATGTGATCCTAAAATTAGCAATGCATGTGTAATATGGAACCCTATGTTAGGACAACAGTTATGGGGAATACATACCTTAACAAACACTGGACGCATATGTGTGCATACACTCCAAATAACATATTGTGGTAGCAATTTGTGTGGTACTGAATACACACCTTCCATCATGTACAGGGCCTAGATGTCACACCAAGTAATGTTCTGCTCTCCAAGACATCTGTCCATGACATGTGCCCACTCACCTGCAACAGAGGCAGCCCTGGCTTACACACCTGTTACAAACCATGGAATACATCCCATATCTGAAAGGTAGCACTCAGGAATAAGAAACGTAGCCTTACATCAACATTGCATATACCATGGCAAACAGTGCAGACAGTCTTGTATGTGTGTATGATGTATGGGACAACATTCATGTCAGAAATAAACAGATGCCCATCCAAGGCAGATGACAGCATATGTTGCAAACCGGTCATGGAGGCTGCCCAGACACATGCAGCAAGACCGGGGGCTTGCAGGAATGACTAGCAGGTACTGCCTGCACAGTATCTGTGTCGACAATTACCTGGACTCTGCATAATTGTGGCATATGGGTTAGGGTACTCAAATCGAAGAGTTGCTCCACAGGGGACATCATCCAGGGCTCTCTCCAGGTACCATATGCATAACATCAAGTCTCCCACAGGCATGTGTTGCAATGTGTTATGGTGTTCCGAGACCAAGGCTGAAACCTACAGACATTATTAATAAAGATACATGAGCTGCACAAGCAACACCTCAGTCCACCTCTTGCCCACTAACCCTCTGTACCCTGCTGGTGCCAGTGTACACCTGTAGGTTTGCTGTTAATTAGCAGAAACTCTGCCAGTAGACATGTTGTTCTGCATGTGGGACACCGCTAAGTCACACTCATGTGTGGCCCATACTTGTCATGCATCTGCAAAATGACTGAGTATGGGGTGGTGTGGTACCCTGAAACACAACAGTGAACCAAAGCATATGTCCTAAGGTGACACAGAATAGCCCTATCTGAACACAGTCAAGGTCATGCATTGTGCAAGACATAACCATGACTCAACAGCAATACTGTAGAGATTGTGTGACCTCCAAGGGCTGTGCACATGAGCCATGCTTGCAATCTGGCAGAGTTGGGGGACATTTGTAGGGAGGGGTGACCACATGATGTCAAGTGAGGATGGGCCATCGTAGTATACACCTTCCATGAAAAGCTGCTGCTGTTGTTCATGTACAGGTGCTGCAACAAAACATTGTGTTAAGGGTGTGCACACTTATGCAACCCACATATTGTATGCATCACTATCAACATCTGCACAACTGACATATTTGTTTGATACTGCATGTGATTGCACAGGTCATATGTCACATATCAGGTATGTGTAATGGTAACATATGCAGTATTGTGGCCCCATGGCATATCAGGGAAGATGGTGACATGTCAATAAGGGTGTGTGCACTCCTCATAGCCACAGTAAGCTTGGGAGGTTGTCAGTATAATTGGATTTCATTGCTGAGACATGCACTGCTGATGATGAGATATGCAAATCAAACATCAGGCACTCACTATTGCCATCTGTCCTCATATCAGCCCAGGTATGTATCTGTCAAACACATAGGGGCTGTGGAACAGAGCAAACATAACTGCCACACATATACACAGTCAGCAATGGTGTGTACACTTGTGAGGTATGGTGCACAGTACATGGCAGGGTGCTGAACAGGTGCACAGCAATACTGTGTACATGGGTGCAGTGTGTTCCAGGGAAAGGGCCATCACCTACTAACACAACTCACACATCACAGCAATGTATAATGTTGGTAACAGGGATTGAGATAACTGCACTGCATGATGTTGATTGTTATATGTCATGCACGCTGACATGTGGGTAATCAGAGGTGTCTGTAATATCTATATGCCACCTCACCTGTGAGTGTGTGTGTGCGTGTGTGCGTGTGTGTGCGTGTGTGTGTGTGTGTGTGTGTGTGTGTGTGTGTGTGTGTGTGTGTGTGTGTGTGTGTGTGTGTGTGGGGGTGTGCGTGTGTGTGTGTGTGTGTGTGTGTGGGGGGTGTGGGGGTATGGGTGTAGGTGTAGATGTAAGCAATGACATACAGGTCTGAAAGTAAGGTTTTTGTTTTCTCCTTACAGGTGGCGAGGTGGGTCAGGGTCCCTCCTGCAGGGAATCTGAAGTTAGTGTCCACACAGACTCTGACAATGATGATAGGTGTGGTGAGTCACAGATGGGGTTGCCAGTGGCTGAAGCTGTGCCATTGGTTGACATTCCACTGTTATCCACCCCATTCCTGCACACAGTAGCATTGTCTATACATGCCCCATCGCGAGTGGCCATAGATCAAGGGCAGTTGGCGGGTGGTGGCATGGAACAGGGCAGTGTGTGGATTATGGCAAGTGTGTCTGTACACAGCAGCCATAGCCGAATGTCTGGCAGGTCACCACACAGGCAGATGTTCAGGGGTGCTTGTAGGAGGGCTGATGGACTTCATGCCCCTGGCAGCAGTGCCACAGCTGGTGTCACCAGACGCATGTTTTGGGCCATCATGGAGGCACAGGCATGTATGGAATGGTATACCAGACAGGGTCTGAGGCTACAGAGGGCTACTCATTCAGCTGTTATTGACACCATCCATGATCTTGCAGGTACCCACCGTTATTTTGCAGAGGTCATGGATAGATGGTTTGGTGAGCTGGTGGGACTGGTCGACCATACACTGTCCATGTTAGAGCATATGGTGGGAATACAGCGATAGCCACATGGACGTAGGTCAGCAACACCAACAGGTGGGCATCTATGTGGGCATGAAGGAAGTTGTAGTAATTCCCATAGTGGCAGTACCAGCACCAGCACTGCAAGTTGGGTGCTGTCCACACCACACCACAGCAGGCCACGTACACATGGCCCTGGCTGGTCCCAACAGATCGATGCAGGGACGGGCTACTATGGTTCTGATGCACAGGGTGATTGCACAATGGTGAATCAATGTAATGCTGTGTAATATGTTTTCATCAGGCAAGATTAATGCTTACATATCAGGATGTGTAGCCATGTAGGCATGATGCAATATAGCTGGTATTACCACTGACTGATAGTGGTCTCCATAATGTATTCCGTTTCTGTTGGAGGTGTGTATGTGTCATCAGGAGTTTAGTCTGCTGTTGTGTCCTACAAGGGGTTTGGCACTGTGGTGACACATTTTGACTGTGTCATATCCTGGGTACAGCTGCACACAAGTAATAGGTCTGTATAATAATTACTGCATGTGCCACATGGCTGATAGGTCTGAGGGGTGTATACATGTGAGTGCATGGTAGCTGATGTCAGCAGCCCATCTACAGTGGACAATATACTGTGTACTGGGTGGCACATACCACATGTTTTCATATAACAGACACCACAGAGAGGCTTTGATGTTAATGGTATACACACACATTACTGTACACATGGATGTACTGTATTTGTCAGTGAACACATTTTAGCATATTTAATTCCACCAAGACATAATAGGCAAAACATCACAGCAGTACATAATCAGTCTGCTACTTTAATGTCATCAACGATGGTACTGGCAGTGTATGTGTCCCCTTCCCATATTTATGGCAATTCTGGTGTTGGTAAACATAGGTCTGCTTTTGTGTGTGGCACAGCCCTACACTTTGGAGGTTATGGGATGTTGTACAGCTGCACATCGTCTGATTGATGACTACCTAACCTGTTAACATACATTGTACAGTATTACAGCAGGCATCAGGATACACACAACAATATCCCAATGAGGGTGGCTGTGTCCACAACATTAATAGCCAACTATATATACCATCTCCAGTATGAATGTTCAGCTCTACAGTGGGAAAGAGGGCATGTACACATCTACCACCTGTTTTGATGGAAATAATTCCCATCACAGGAGTCCTTTGAAATGTCATCATATGCCAGTCAGTTCATGGACAGATGACCTCCTGTGACATGTATATTCAATGAACTGAGGTAGATCCCTTCACATACACACACACGTACTTGGCAGCAGTGACAGTGGAACCCCTACCTAGGTAAGTATTGATAATAATGTTTTTGGCGTAATTGCACAGAACACACAGCTGTAGGATGAGGTGTGTCCTGAGTCTCTTCTTAGGTGAGGAACATCACCAGACCTTGTACAGTATGGTAATGGGGGATGTACTGGGTGTTACTGGACAACACATAGGATGCTATGCTGTCATAGACACATTGACAAACACATTACAGTCATAGACTCATCTGACAGACCTGGGTTTACCAGTGCAAACTACTGTGTCAGTGAGTCTATTCTGTTACAGATACCTTGCACACAGCACAGGCATCATTGGCCTGTATAGTGTGCTCAGTTGCATGTATGGTTGATGGTGACAGTGGTCCTCATACAGTGGACCTTGGAATATGTACTGGGGGTACCATGGTGTCACAACAGTATAACCAACACCCACAACACACATTGGGTATGTTGCTCACTGACACCCATGATAATACTGTGACATACCCACAATCACACATTGAACAGGACTGCAATACAAACCTTTGTCTATTTCAACAGTCCTACTACAGGGATATGCATTTATTGCACATGCTACTGGGATAGTAGGTTGATTGTTTGTCATGGTCCTCTGAATATCAGCGACATCATTATGCCTTACAGTGTATGGGCAATTGCATTGTATTAGGACAATGTGGCCTCAGAATGATGTATCCTACAAATATACACACTTGCACACATACACACACTTGCCAGGACTCAGAGGGTAACCCATGGCTATCTAGCCATTTGTACAACAGTGTTGTGCTGGTACAGCAATCTCCAGGTAGCCCATAGGGAGAAAAGTGTGACAAGGTACATGTAAGGTGCAGTACAGCAGGAGCCATTTCTAACTATGGCAATGGGGGGGGGGGTGCAGTGTGTGAGGAGGTCCTAGGGGTATTATCAACAGCAGGTTTACAAGCACATGAACACTATTATCAACAATGCACAGTAACACATATGTTGGCACTGGTACCCATAGGTGCAGGTATTCCTAGGTGTGTACTAGGATATTGTCCATGGATAGATGAGAAGAGTGGGCATGTGGGTACAGTGTTATCATGCCACCTGACATTTGTCAGCAGGCCATCTATCAAATGATGCCACATGACTGATTCCTCAGGGTAACAGTTCCATGCAACATCCAGTCATCTGGTTGTCTCTTGCAGAGGCCCACTGAGGTGCACCAACTGACCTGCATGTAAACTATATTACATAACATGGCCAGAGTCTGAGTTGGAGACCTGTAACCAAGCATGTTCTGGTGACTGTGCTAGTGTAGCTGGGTAATCCATGGCATGTGGTGTATACAGGGTGTGGTTTCATACTTGCGGCACTCATAACACAGACATGTCAGAGTCAGTCCAGCATAGATTGTCTGTGAACAGCCCAGATGGATACCTGCCATCTGCACATCTGTACAGAGGACAGACAGACATCAGCTACCCAACCAGTTATGCATTATGATTACTGTTTTGACAGCTAGACTTCTGACACTGTATATATAAAAATCAGTATACACATATATGTAAATATGTATATAAATATATATGTATACGTACATGTACACATATATCTACATATATTTATATACATGTTTATATATATATATATGTGTATATTGATTTATATATATATATATATATATATATATATATATATATATATATATATCTATGGGTCTACCTGACATTGCCGACATTCCAGAATGCTGACAACCATATGGCCGACACCATATGATCCACATTTGGAATGCCAACAATGCGAAACCAGCATCTCACTATAGTGTGGAATGGAAATATTTCCATTCCTGCACTGCAATGCAATCTCGGAGTTGGTATATTAAAGTTACGGGGGTGAGGGTGAGGGGAAGAGCCCCCCCACGGGGTGGTGTGGGGGGGCCGAGCTCCCCCGCTAGCAGTTGAAAGGAAATTTTATTTTCCTTTTACATGGTCTACTTACAATGTGGAGATTTTGGATGTCGGTCATATGGTGTTGGCCATATGGTTGTCGGCATTCTGAAATATCAGCATTGTGAAGTAGATCCATATATATATATATATATATATATATATATATATATATATATATATATATATATATATATATATATATATATATATATATATATATATATATATATATATATATATATATAAAAATATAAATGTATATATATGTGTGTGTGTGTGTGTGTGGTATATATATATATATATATATATATATATATATATATATATATATATATATATACATACATATCAAATGGCCAAAACATTGTACTGGAGTCATACTGCAGCAGCAGCAATGGTCATAACCTCTTACTGCAAGGGGATGTCATCGGGTATAAATGTGAAATGTTGTTACAGTAACAGAGGTTGTGCTTACAGACATGTCATGTGGGACGTCACTTCTGCTACTGACAGGTACACCATCAGTGACCGACTACCACACTAATCATAGTACTGAAGCAGTGAAATACAACAGAGACATGACCAATAAACGTGAACAGTCTGACAAAATCTGGTCAGTGCAGAGGTATACACTGACCTCCTTAGTGCAATATGTGTATACCACACCTGACAAAGTAGATGTTCACAGCCATGTAAATGGGGATATCACAAAAATATCACTGAAATATAGTACGTCCTCAATATAATAATTTAGCAAAACCTGCCCCACAATGCTTCCTGTCATTACACCAGCACAGCAATCTCCACACAGGATACTGATGACAGACACACACACAAATGTGCCAGTACTCAGATTCAACCCCCTACCTAGCTAGGTATTGCTACTACAGTGCACCAAATTTATTGCATGTACCACAAAGCTTATTAGGTGAATTCTGTCCTAAAGTACTTCTATGGTGAGGAACATCACCAGCCCTTGTAAATGCTACCATTGGGTGACGTAGTCAGTGAGAGTTTATAACAATTATTTCACCCTAATCACACATTTCTATTTGCCAATGGTTGGTTTCAAACCACTATCTAACAACCTTTACAGGTCATTATGTTACCCATTTACTACATGCACCACTGTCCTGACATAGTTTGGGCTTCACAACAGGTACTTGTAACATGGATGCTATCTGCAGGACTGCTAAAGTCAGGCTCTGAGATGTGTACTGGCTCATTGAGGTACACACATACATATGTACCCAAATAAACACATGACACAGATAAGATTTGAACCCATAGTTGTGTATCCACTGCTATTACATTGTTCTGCACTTAGAGTATGAACCATGGGCGTTTTATGGCTTGCCTTTATACAAAGGTGTATTTGAAGGAGAATGACATCAGCAGACTTGGCAAAGTAGGGCAATGGGAGGTGTTGTGACTGTGACCGGCCTCAAAATCATTAAACTCTACACACACACACACACACACACACACACACACACACACACACACACACACACACACACACACACACACACCACTTGCCATGTCAGGGATTAGAACTCCTACCTGATTAGTAAGTTATACTACAGCATTGTGCAGTTATCCCATGCACCATGTAGACTATAGGGCTAGCTCTTTTCCAACAGCGTATTTCAAGGTGGATGACATCAGCAGGCTTGGTAAAGTGGGGCTATGGGAGGTGTTGTGACTGTGAATACCCTACAAATCATTAATCTCTACACACAAACACAGTTGCTATATCTGAGATTAAAACTCCTACCTGACTAGCAAGTTACACTACAGCATTATGCCGTTATTGCATGTTCCACGCAGATTGTAGGGCTAGCCCTTGTCCAAAGGTGTATTTCAAGGTGAATGATATAAGCAGTCTTGCTAAAGTAGGGTAATGGGAGGTGTAGTGTCTATGACTGGCCTCAAAATCATTGCTCCCTACACACGCACACAAAGTTTCACAATTTCCATGTCTGGGATTAGAACTTTTACCCAACTAGTGCATCACACTGTTGCATTACACAATTATCACACACATCACAGAGCTTATAGGGTTAGCCCTTATCCAAAGGTGTATTTCAAGGTGAATGACATCAGCAGCCTTGCTAAAGTAGGGCAATGTGAGGCATAGTGTCTATGAATGGCCTCAAAATCATTGCTCCTGACACACACAAAAACACACACAAAGTTTCACAGTTGCCATGTCTGGGATTAGAACTCCTACCTAACTAGTACATCACACTATAGCATTATGCAGTTATCACATGGGCCATGGAGCTTACAGGGCTAGCTTTTATCCAAAGGTGTATGCCAAGGTGAATGACATCAGGAGCCTTGTTAAAGTAGGGCAATGGGAGGTGTAATGTGTATGAATAGCCTCAAAATCTTTGCTCCGTATGCACACAGAGTTTCACAGTTGCCATGTCTGGGAATAAAACTCCTACCTAACTAGTGCATCACATTATAGCATTACATAGTTACTGCATGTGCTGCAGAGCTTATAGAGATGATCTTTGTCCAAAGTGGTCTTTCAAGGTGACAGGCATCAGCAGGCTAGCTAAACTAGGGCACTGGTGAGTGTAGTGTGTGTGTGAATGGGCCATAATCCATTCCTCTGGAAAGACACACGCAACACTCATACACAGCTTTACATTTTACAGGACTGTGTATATGACTGCTAGATGAATAATGACTTGTACTGTCATGTTACACAGTTATCACAAGCACACAGACACTATAGTGCTGAGGGCTACCAGAAACAAATGTTTGCAGTGATAGACATTGGCACATCATGTGATATTGGCCAATTGGATGTGTGGTGGGTGGGACAGGCATCATGATGGGAAGCTCTTTGTCACTGTCTGTCTCTCTGTTCACCACATCTCTGTTTGTGTATGTTTGACCTCTTATAGTGTGTTGTCCTTGGAGATATGTGTGTATTCCAATCCAATGTGTATGCAAAGCATGACTGGTGTGCAATGTGGTGTGTGCACAGACATCTGCGACTGACAGATATGTATAGTCCACTGTTGTTGCTAGACATGGGCTTAATTGCTGCTAAGTGTGGGAACATGCCCAGTATGACCTTCTGTACTGAATGTGTAAATCCATTCCTTGTAGGTTGTACTCCAGTGCAGGCATTTGTGTTCTACACCTACAGCTAGCAACCTGTTTCTGCAGGATATCTGTAGATAGGTTGACATTATGGAGTCACAATGAGTAAAGGATAGTGGGATACTGTATCTAATTGTGTCTGTGCTGTTTGTGTACATGGTTTTGGTGTTAGCAGAGATATTCAGACATATGTCATGTTTTACACTGTGATGTATTTTGTCATCAACTACTAACAGATATACTTATTTGCTTGCAGTCATTTCCTGGGGAATACAAGATGAATTAAGCTGTCTCCAGTATTGTGGTCTGCAGCCTACATATTCTTGCACAATCATGCCATTCTGGAGGGGGAGCTGCAGACACTTGCTGATGGGTCTGTATAAATGGTTCAGCACCTTGGTACTGTGGTGGCTGAGGATCCCATACTTGTACATCTATCCACATGACAGAATGGCCATATCCTGCTGTGGCCATACCTCTCAGCTGTACAGATTCACACAGGTTACCCAGAGGCAGGGCTCATATATCAGGTAATTTCCCCTTCACATTGTGGTTTACAAGCAGGTTTGTAGCCACCCATTCCTGGGTTTGCAGGCAGGGATAGTATGGGTGCACATCAGAGTTTCAGACTTCACACACTCCATGGCATCCATGCTTCTACCCCCCCCTCCCTCATTATTCTATTCTCTTCCTAACATTATGAGAGCAATATCCTATAAGTATCCCTATAGTTATCACTTCATCCCAGCAGTATTTCGGGGTTGGTCCACAGTTCATGCAGTAGGACATGGTGGACATGCTACTGGGATTTGTCCACATGGCCATGCATTTGTGTTCTGTCAACTGTGTTATGTCGTTATTTGGGACTTCATGAGATAACATACACTGGCAGTATGGGTGAGACACAGGCCTTTGACAGGGACTATAGGGCATTTGGTAGTGATGCATGCCATCTGTAGCAGACCAATGCATTCTGTCACTCCTACAGTCCCAGGCTGCAAGACACTGGATTCCCCTGGGGTGACAGGGTAGGTCTGCAAGGTGTTAATGACAATAGTTTCTGTCCTTATTAATCCATTGGTGTGGATGCTGGCAAGGTGCTGCTTAGAGCTAGGGACACACCTGCATGGGACACCTCTTCAGCATGCTGCATTCTGTGGGTATTCTCATACAGAAGTGGGGGTCATATTGTACTCATTCCCAACAGCAGGGATATGACCTGTGATGAACCTGTGGCTGATGGTGGGGTGAGCTGAATGCATGTGTGCTATGGAAGTTTCTTGCAGCTGACTCACAACTATATGTGGGGCATTCCCCTTATGCTGGCATGTGCCAGGACATCAGCAGTTTCTCAGTACTTCATAACTGTGCCTTTTGTGGTCTGCCAGTGCTTGGTCAGACTATATCAGTATTCCATACTACACAGACATCTAATGTGCTGCTAACCTGTATGTACAATTCCAAAGGTGTGTGCAGCTGACAGTTACATTTTATGCACTCTGTCTAGGGTACTTCCACCTGTGTACTGTGTGTATATCTGGGCCCACATTCATGGCATGTCTATCTTTCAGTTGGTGACAGATATTACATCCGAACAATTAGTATGGATTACTGCTGGAGTGGATTTTGCTGGGATGTATTGTGTTTGGCACTATAGTTCTTAGAACTTGGCCATGTCATCCATAGTACTGGCCACAGGTCACTGGGACACAACCCTCCATGCCTACATGCTGACCACTTTCACACAATATACAACACACAACAACCTAACACACAGAGCCCTGCATATTGTACACGTGTAACAATCTATCCTGCTAATTTGGCCAGCTCAGGTAAGCTGTGCCCCACTGTTATTATACCCACATGTACATGTTACTACATTTCTACATAGGATTGTGGGGGGGGGGCACACCTGACAACTGTAAACATTTGCTATGACTGTACTGGTATTTCAGGTACTCTGTTGGATTCCATTTCATTATGTATTCTGACCTATCATACAGACTACAGGCATATCAGTGTAGTACAGATCTCAGGTTTTATTGACCTACATTTCAGTTTCAGACATCTTACCCTTCAGAACTAACATCCAACTGCCTGACCTGTTGTAGTCTGTCTGTGTAGGTCTGAAGGGGGGTGGGGGCTGTTCTCCATTGCCATCAATCGGAGGCCTTAGCACAGCCTTTCTTTGTGGTCTACACCTGTCCTGCTGACTGAAACTGTTGTTGGATATGTGAGCCTCACTGACATGCATGTGTCTGTCCTATGGACACACATTTGGCCCAGCACATGTCCTGCAGTGGGATTTGTCTCCTTGTTTAGTACTGCCTACTATGTTGACACCAGTATTTGTTATGGATTTCATGCTGCCCATATAGGTGTCTACTATCTGCTGCCATCCCATTCAGCCACCTGATTCCCTTGCATGCTCACATCCGTACCATAGATACAAGTAGCAGAACATACTACTCTAGTCAGCAATTGATAGGGAGAGTGACTAACCTTGTGGCTGCGCCGGTATTGAGGATGATGCTGGAGGGCTGACTATGTCAGATGCACATGGTGCACTCCCTATACATGGTTAAGCACAGGTAGTGTCATGTTTGGCATCCCTTTTACTGTATGTGTGAGTCAGAGAGAGGTGTCATTCCCTGGGTTCCTAACGTGTCAGTGTATGTGCTATGTGTTGCCTCTTTGCCAAGGCCTGGGCATACTGGGCATGCCTCCTTCTGTCTACAGGGGCAGATTCAAGTTGTTCCTCATCTGAGTCAGTCTGTGCCTGTGCTGGCCTTGGCAATGGTGGGGGGATGTTTGGTCCTACCCCATGCTATTCCTGCTGCAGCTGTTTCCGCAGGATCATATTGTGTAGCATGGCACATACAATGACAATTTTGGTACATGTAGCTGGAGAGTATTGCAAGGCTCCACCAGATATGTCCAGGCACTGGAACCATGACTTGAGCATCCCAAACACATGCTTTGTTATGATTCTGATTTGTGCATGTGCCTCATTATGGAGTTCTTGTTTGGGTGTGTGTGCATTCCTGATGTGTGTCATCAGCCACGGCTCCAGTGCGTAACCAGCACCCCCCACTGGGTGGCCATATGGGATGTCCCAACTGGCAAATCTCTGGTACAGCTGCGTCATATGCCAGATGTGGGAGTCGTGATAGCTTCTAGGGCTGCAAGCACACACACATTTATTATAATGCCCTTGGCATTGCACACGACCTGGCAGGTGATGGAGAGGAAGCCTTTGCAGTTTATGTAGACTCTACCACGCTTGCCAGGTGGTGCTTTAATGTGTATGTGCATGCAGTCTTTAGCACTCACTACCTCAGGGTATTCTGCTATTTGGTGGAAGAGATGCATATTGCTGGTCAATGCCTCATGGGTGTTGTGGAAATATATGCACTCACTGGCATGTGCTGACATGGCATCCAGGAACTGGTGGAGTACCCTGGATGCTGATGTCTGTGAGATCCCCATGATATCCCCAGTTGGCCTTTGGAAAGTACCTGTGGCTAATATTCTTAAACCTACACATACCTTGGTATCCACTGGGATGGGTTCCCCTCTGTTGGTTCTGTGTGTGAGGTGTGGCCGGCACAGCTCAACAATTTGCTGTAGGAGGTCCCTGCCCACCCTATAGTGCTCCACTATCTCCAGCTCATGTAGCCCCTGGTAGGTTACCCTGGGTCTGCACACTCTTTTCCTTCTCCTCAATGTGGGTTGGTCATCAGCATTTTCATCCTCACCACCCTCAGCCTCTTCCACATATTGATTTATGAGAGCAAAAGCAGCTCCTATCATTTTTTTGCTTTTGTTAGGTAAAATTTCCCTGTTTGTGTAAACCAGTGGTGTAGAGTTTGTGGAAACAACCAGAGGGAGAGGTGTTTGCATAGTTTATAGTAGTGTGCTGGGCTGGGCTGAGCTGCTGCCTCTGTAATTGGCAGATTCTGATACATTTCACCTGACAGCTATGCTAGTTCTCCTTGATTACCTTCCTACTGCAGTTTTCCCTTCCCATTGCCTTCTTGTTTAAGCCCCAAAGTGGGCCATGCAAACACAGTGCTCAGATGTGAACAAAGCTGCTATTTCCTGGTTTACTTTAGTACATGATGAAGTTAAAAGGGGCAGGAATAGCATGGAAAAACCTTATTTTTCACTACCCCATACATGTAATCATAAGAAGGATAGCTTAAGTAAAGGGATACCATTTTCACTTACCTATTCTACAGATGATGGTGGTATTATGAATATGATATGAAACATTGGTATGTGCTACAAGTGGAACCAGCTATAGTCCAGTTAGTGGGGCCCAGTCCACTTTTTGATTTCAAGAATAAACAGTCTTTGAAACGTAAACTTTGTTATTCAAGGAATAGTGGAATGACATTAGATAACACAGGGGAGGTTGGCATGAGAAAATGTGTAGCTTGCTCTTTTTGTCATTTAATCAATGAGTCAGCAATATTTGCACATCCACACACTGACAGAACATATAAAGTTAGGGCAAAGGCTGTCTGTAATACAAGAAAGTTAGTGTATGTTGCCCTATGCACAGTCTGTAATCAGTTTTACATAGGTAAAACAAATAGGTGTTAAAGGAGAGAGTGAGAGGCCATCTGTACTGTGCATGTAGGGGTTTAACCTACAGTGCCATTGCTAAAGACATGCTTGAGAAAGGAGAGAAACATATTTTTATGTTGTCAGTGTTAGAAGTTATGCCCCCTAGTGTTAGGAGAGGGGATTTGACCAATGCTACAGAACAGGCAGAGCTGAGATGGATATTTAGACTGAGAGCACATTAAGACTACGGGTCGAATGATTATGTTTCTATACAACCAGCCTTAAAATCCAGAAGGCTGAAGAAATAAGTTTTAAAAAGTTTTAAATAATGTAGTAGAATTCCATTGTATTGTATGTTTTCTGTGATGTAAAGAGGTTTGTTTGTAGAAATAGTTTTTAAAGTAGACAGACTGCTAATGACTTAATTATGCTAAGTCTTTCAATTGTACTAGTATCAAGTAATTAGTTATTTAGCAACCATAATTGTCTGTGTGTCTATTGCTTAGGGTGGCCCAGGGGAATAGTATGTTTGTATTTAGTTCATATTGTTTTAGTTGTTGAGTATGATCCGAAGAAGCAAAAGTGGTTTTGCGAAAGCGCTCATCATTTTTTATTAAAGTCTTGGCTTGTTTTATTCACTCGCTGTTTTTCTGCTGAGTTTTTTGTTGTTTTTTCCATCGCAAAAAGTCTCTTTATTATATAGATAAATTTTCTTACCTCATTTGTTTTTACCCCGAGTGTCTTAATAACTTCATCCCATATCTTATATCTTTCCATTTCTGTATCTTTCTTATGTTCAATCCACACTTTAAACAATCTCTTTTTCAGACTTTTTTCTTCTACTTTCTTGCCATGCACCCTTTCGACGACCAGTTCTGTGTACAATTTTTTTCAGCCTTCATGCCTTCATGGTTCTGCACTTCTTCATTCTGTATCCTGCCTATCGTTTCTCCCCATGACATGCCTTCACTATCTTCTGGTTCACTTTCATTGACCATGCCCAACAAGCAAACATCTCACAATCCTCTAGACTGGAGGGTTGTAACAACACAACCTTGTGTTGTATTTTCAGATATGAACAACTTCTGCTAGAACGATTCTTCTAAATCTACATCCACTGCATCTGCCACATCAGGAGTGCTTTGAAAAGTCTCTACTGCCTTTTTCCCTGTCTCCAACACATCAAATCCATCACTCAGCTTCTCCTTCAGCTCTGACTCCTTTTCCAATTATTTAAATGTCTTGGCTGTTTGGATAACAGCACCAAAAACACTATCCTCCTTGCTATTCTCCTTTCCAACCTCCATTATTTCTTAACTTAGCTTGCTGCTTCTCCGAGAAGCCTGCATGCCCAGAACTGAAGCAGGAAGCAAAATGCACCACACACAAAAGCATCCCCTTATGAAAAAGTGTATTTTTTTTAATTGATATATACATTGCATATTATTTGCATATTTACATACTTATATATTTACATGATTTGCATCTATTTACAAATTTCCATACATTATAAACTTCAGTTTAAGCATTCTCTCCACTCTTTTATCCACAACCAAAACATTATTTTCTCCAGAATCTTTGTCAAAGTCCATTTTCCATTGTATTTGATTTCATTTAGTTTCTCTATTCATATAGTCCATGAAACATAAAATATTACTCTGTCCATTTTCTTCACTTCTTCCTGTTCTCATGCAAATAATAACCAAATTATTTTATGTCTATATTTATTTGCTCAAATTTTAATAAACTTTTCACCCTATTATGTTTACATATTTTCTTTCTACAAAGTATTAACTCTTTCACATTTCCAAAATACATGTTCAGTAGGCTCAAACTCTCCACATTTATTACACCTTCTATCTTGCTTTTTCTTGTATGGCATATTTACCTTAACTGGCAATTTTCTAATAGGCACTCTCCATAAAAAATCATTACATTCTTTAAACTTTTATGTCACATCATTATGGCTTTTTTCTTATCTACTTTTAAATTTTTCCATGGATCAATGCAGTAAAATGCTTTCATAATATTTAAGTACGATTCCTATCTATTTTTTCACATATATTCTGTTTTATTTTCCATAACACAATTTTGTTTTGGTACTCTTTCATTTCTTCATTCCCAATGCTTTTACTTCTTTTTTTAACTTCCATTCCTTCCCATAATTATTTGTATTTATAATATAGTATCATTTCTATCAAGTTTTTATTTACCTTCATAATTCCTTTTAATACTTTATATAAAATTAAAGATGCTCCATGTGCTATTTGGTTTATTAAACCCAGGTCTCCTTGCTCTTCTTTCATATACAAAATCCCTCTCTTGACTGGAATCAGTCTAGAGCCCCATATAAAAGAAAATATAATCATCATAGTTCCTTTTCATACTTAATAGGAATCATATAGATGTTAGCAACAAAAGCAATTTTTCCTATTACCATGATGTTCAACAAGTGTGCTTTTTTCTATATGAAAATCTATCTGATTTCCAAAAAACGTTATATCCTTTACTTCTTTGAGTACATTATCTCATTGTTGTTGCCTGTATTCATTCCTTCCAAATATTATTCCTAATATATCTATATATTTTTCATTAAACTCAATACCTCGTATCATGCCTTCAACATCAAATCCTTAATTTTTCTCTTTATTTATACATAAACCATTTTTTAATTTATACTTAGTTTTCCATTTACTTCTTCCATCCATACTTTATTTTTAACAATTAGTGCAATATCATCTGCATAATTATACATTGTGGCAATTCTTCTTCCTTCATCATTTTGTATCCACCGCTACTTGACATTTTATTAATTTCCTTCACTATTACATTCATAAATAATGAGAAAATTACACTACTAGCTGGGTATCCCTGCTTTATTCCACGTTATATTTTTATTTATTCCCCAATCCAGCCAGTTACATTTAGTTTTCACATAGTTCCTTTCATAAACTGATTTAATTACTTTTTTGCTTATATTATATGCCTGTAAAATTCCTCTATATCCCCTATTATAACCTTTGCTTCTACATTTTTATGTATGGTATCATCAATTATTTCTCTTATTATCCATAATAACTCTTGACTTTTTTGTTACCTTTTTGTTATTATTCTCATGAAAATTTTATAATCCATATTATTCAATGTTTTAGGTAACCATTTTTTATCTCCTCTTTATTTCTTTTTCTAAATATACATTTTATAACTCCTGTACATATGTCTTTCCCTTTAATTCCAGTTTTTAACTATTCATTCATAACTTCTATAAAAATTATTTTTTGACACTCCTTCATTTCCTTATACATACCATATTCAATTCAGTCGAGTCCTGTTGCAGAATTCATGTTAATATCTTTTAGAATTTCATTCAGTTCTTTCATAGTTTTTTTCTAAATACTCATTATTTTTGTTATTTAATTGTTCACCTTTATACATTTGTTCTATGTTTTCTTCTCTTTTAACAAATAATTTCAATACATATTCTTTAATTATTTCATATATTATTTTGTGATGACTTATTTGCTTACCTTCCTTATTCTTTAATTCTTTTATTATTGTTCCTTCCTTTATTATTTTACTCAAATTTGGTGCTATCTCTTTTTTCTTTCCTTGTAAACAATATTTTGTTTATATAACAAGTTGTTAATTTTAATTTGATTCATTTTATATATTTCTCTTTCTTTTTCATAAAATGAATTTTTTTTCTCTAATAAGTCTCTGAATGTTCCTTGACTTAATTTCTTACATCTCTCATTTTCTTTTCTTCTTTTCTTCCTTATACATTCTAAAAACACTTTTTTATATTTCTCTTTAAAATTAAGCCACCAAATAGTTCAGTTCTCATAAAGGTCTCTCATATTCATATTTTTCAAAATTCTATACGTTCTTTTTCTCTTCTAAATCTAACTCCTTTCATTAATTCTCTTTATTCCTTTTCCTATTCTTATATAGTCTTCATTTTCCTGTACTTTAACCCATATAGCCACATGATCCAAAAATCTAGTATACTTAATTCCT
Source organism: Protopterus annectens (assembly GCF_019279795.1). Classification (NCBI taxonomy): domain Eukaryota; kingdom Metazoa; phylum Chordata; order Ceratodontiformes; family Protopteridae; genus Protopterus; species Protopterus annectens. The sequence goes on along the minus strand of NC_056730.1, from coordinate 92,561,360 downwards.
TTTTCTTTAACTTTTAAACTATCAGATGTTAAAAAATAACCAATTTCTGTGCTAATTTCATTTCTTTTGTAGGTCCAGTGGTTATTCTCCCGTACACTTAACTTTCCATTTCTCATAATTTCTTTAACCATTTTAACACCACAGTTGCTGTTATTTTTTCTTAAATTACAATTAAAATCATCGCCACTATAATGTCTATATTTACACAAACATATTCAAGAATATTTTTAAATATAATTTCTCTGTCTTTTTTGGTACATATGCATATAAAGCTATAATTCTATACACATATTTTTACATTTAATCTCTATTACTGTAATTCATCCTAGTTCCACTATGGTTACATCTGATATTTTAATGCTTTCTTGATATAATATACATATGCCCAAGCATGTTTCTTTCTCCATGTTCCAAACTACCCTGCCATTCCAAAGTTTTTCATTTTGTGTGTATAACTTCATTTTCATTTTCTTGCACATTCATTTTACATTCAAGCCATGAATGACCAGTATTGCCACATTTTTCACTTTAAATCCCTTTTTTTGCATTATTTCCTGTTTTACCACATAAATAACATCTTTTTTATCACATTCATTGATTAAATGATACATTTTTCCACAAAAATGACAAATTTTTGGTTGACCCTGTATTTCACAAAACCCGTATTGCCATGAACATTAATAATACTAGGTATGTGCATAACATAATCATTTTCCATTTTCAGTATTAATCCACAGTCCCACCCCCCAGTCCATAGTCCTCTTTCATCATATACTTTTGTAGTGTCCATTACTTCTTTACATATAGTTAACAAATGTTCTTTCAGTTCTTTTGCTTCAACTTCAGTTCTAAACTGGATCATTATTCTATTTTTTGTTTGTGTATAAACAGCTTGCATGACATATTCTAACCATGGATAAACATTTTTTTCTTTTGTTTATATGCACCCAAAAAATGTCCGTGGTTTGCCCAGTCTCAAATATCAAGTCACAAAAAGTCTCGTTATTAATTAAAATGAATGCTCTTACCTCTTTTGCTTTGACAGCCAGAGGTGCTATGACAGAGTCCCAAACCTTATACCTGTCCAAACTTTCTTCATTTTACAGCTCACCCATACTGTATGCTTCTTTTTTGTTTCTTTTATTTCTTCTTTCTTTGATACTTCTCCCACAGTTTGTGCATAATTTTTTGTCTATTCCACAGATTTATTATCCAAGAAACACTAGGTTTCTGTGATCATAGATATATCTGTTCTATGTGTTGTCAGTACAGCATTTAAGTTTGAAATTTTTAGCAATATACACTTGACATGCATATATCCTCAAAGCATTATGGGTAGATTCTGCCTTATATTCACTATCCTTAGAGTGCAAAAAAGATTTGATCTCTTTTATTAGCCATTGATTGGTGCAACTATTTGTTTTATGGTTGAGATGATAACGATCCCTAGCAAATCAATGATACTTACAGACTTTTTTTCTCCTCGAACCATCAGACAAGTCTGTTTTAAGGGTGTAACTTTCTTCTATGGCAGTTGCCGTAAGTTCTGACTTAAACAGCAGTTCATCATTAAGTGATAATATGTACAGAATTAGCATGATATGTATTGCTTTACACTCTTTTAACGTGTAGGTAACTGCCTCCATTTGCATACAAATACTGTCAAAAGCCAGTTTTCCACAGATCATTAATGTTCACTGCTGTTTTTAACATTATTTTCTCATTTGTTTGATTTTTTATTTATCTGAAGACCCTGACCCATTTGCTGCATTTTGCACCTTCACAATAATTTTAATGTAATAGTTTCTATTAATCCAAGAAATATTTCACAAGCTTTTTAATAATGAGTTTCTCATTGTTGGCAAGTTTCCAGAATGTGGCCCATTGTTTGATTTTAAGAATGGAGTCTAAAGATACATACTTAGTGCGTGTTCAAACAGTAGCTTAATTATCCATACCTATCAACCAACCTGGAAACATCAAAAATCTGGACAAAGGCCCATGAAAAGTACGTACAACGGGTCGAAAATCTGGACATTGATTAACATAAAATTTACTTACATGATTATGTAACCCCCTACTCACTCTGATGGAATTGTTGGATACCAACATTCAAACTGAAATTGGACAATAGACAAAATATTAAACAAAACAGCACAAAATATAACCAGAGCAATAGTGTTTTTGTTTATATGATTCCACTACTGATAGTTTTGTGGCATACACTAGACAAACATGGTGTACAGACATCCCAGTGATCCTTTTACAGCAGTAGTCACCTTCCAGCTTCCAGTCTAACATCATTCTGAGTCCACCAAAATAAAGCTGCTTTATTTTGCACATCAACACAGCAATCTGTGCAAACCTCCCAGCATGGCACCCAACTAAATCTCTTGCCATCCTTCTGGCAAAGTCCATGACCTCTCCTTCTCTCAGGGAATCAGCAATAAATGCCTCCTAGTCATGCCTATTAATGGTCTGTATCCCCAACTCACAAAGCCAGTCAATTATCAGGGTCTGCTGCTTCTTTTTTCAATTATATTCCCAGCCTGCAGTACTTACTTAAAAGTTTGCTGTGAGGTAAAGGTTAGTTTGCTTTTTATTTGTTGTGTTTTGTATTACTTTATTGTCTTTTCTATTTTGTATACTGTGATTTGTTTTCTTTACACTGTGTTTTATTTGTATTCTGCTTTTAACTGCATACTAAAACTTGAAAAGAGACCACAGATCTGTCTCTTGTGAGTGTTGCATTTAACATTTTACCTTAAATGAAGACAAGACACTTCTTCCTCTCTTTCAGTGGTATTTATTACACACGTGTGGGAGCCTCATGGAAAGTACGAGGGAGACTCACCGAACAAAGGAATGCATAAGCTTATATGCTGGTGATACTGCTGAGAGTACAAAAATATAAACTAGACCAATTAAATTAGTACAAAAGACAATTAACCAATCAGTGGTTTACCCGTAGGCTTAAAGCAGTTCACATTACTACATCTCTAGGCAGAAAAAGAAAATCGGATACACTTCCATGTAAGGCACATTTCCTGCTTTCAAGCAGGCTCCTGTTTTTCAGTACTTTTCTACTATTCACAGTTTACTCAGAGTTCGAAGTACAAAGTCCATCTCAATGCATACAGATTGTCACATACTCAATTTCCTTAAGCACATACTTTGGCCATTCATATTCTACAATCCCCCGTTTGATGCTGTGTAAACATCACCATTTAGTCTATCACACATTTGCCCTAAATCTAACATACCGTTTTGTGGCTGGTTCCTTCAACATTGTCACACATTTTTACTTCATCATCCATATTCATAACTGAAGGCATATAAAACTTTGGCACCTTTTTAGTAGTCTTAAAAGACATTAATTTCAAAATCAATGCTTTGATTAAAAACACAACAAGAAAAGCAATAAGAGCTAATACTGCGATTAATAAAATTAACTTCAATATTCCACCTCCCCAACCTGAGAACAGGTTGGTTAACCATGCCCACGTTGAGTTATTGGCCTCCTGGGACTTAGAGAGTTCGAAGACTCTCTGAATGAGTTCAAGATGACTTCAATTTTCATGCTGATTGTCGGGAATAAATGTACAATACTCCTCCTGGATTAAAGCACAAGTTCTGCCTTTTGCCACTAGGGTGAAATCGAGAGCCATACGATTTTGGAGAACTACAGCTCTCATAGCAGTCAGTTCATTAGTTACTAGTTCTAAAGCAGAAAATGTGGCATTGCTTAATACTTCAAGCAATTTAGACAGTTTTCTCAGTTCCCAAATTGATTTTACTGCTCCATATGCTGGAATTATACCAGCCCATGATATGACATCATCACCCAAGTCCATATGAGATAGTCCTTTGGTGCCAGCATGAGCTAATTCATGATGATAAATCCATGAAGCGTCAATTTGGCCTACTGGATTGGCAGGCTTTTTAACCTCTCGAACATTCTGAATTTTTCCTCGAGGTAAAGCAGGTGTGTGTCGAATGGCTGGGACTAAATAACCTAAGAAACAGCTACCAGACCAGTTTCCTGGTAGCCATTTATAGGCACTTCTACCACACACAAAGTAACAATTTTCTACCTTAGTGGTGATATTACTATTTATATAACCTTGATCAGAATGAAACACCTTCTTATCGATGAAACCCAGCTGTTGGTATAGGACAGAATTATTTCTTACCTCTTCATGTGTTTTATGCACCAGTTCACAAAATGAATCGTAGGTTGTGTTACAGTAGGAGGAGTTATTATTACACCTGTAGGGAACTGTCACATTACAAAAACTCCATCCTACCTTGACTTTACGAAATTTCTGAAAACACACAGTTCCATTTCGATGGTTAAACAGATGTAATGCTATCCTGTCATTTGAAATGACATTTGAAGTGTCATAGATCAGATTCGTCCAGGTTTCATTAGCCCCTAAAGGGACTGTACTTAGCATCAATCCTCCATGAACAGTAGGTAAAGCAGTACAGATTTAACAGTTAGAGACATTGAGGGATGATGCATAGGCAAATTTAATAGCTTGGTAAGTGTTGAAAGGTGGATGCCAAATAGCTTGCTTGGTGTGGTGCATCGATGGAGCAGGAAATAAAAATGGCCACATTAAAAATAACAGTACAACAAGAATGATCACCAAAATGGCTGTCCAATATTTTTGTGGAAATGGTTGTTGAGTCTGCGTAGTGTCAGGAGTTTGGAGTTTTGTAAAATGGTAAATGTTAGGCATTGTCAGGTACTGGAACAGTTTTATTTTGAGTACAAGTAGCAATGGGAGAAGAATCTGGAGTTGAAAAAGGTAAAGGCTGTTGATCTTTAGATGGCACAACTTTTTTGGCGTGTGAAATGTGGATCCAGGTTGGAGATCCTTGCAGCTGCACAGCAGATGATGTTGTCAGAAGAACCAGGAAGGGGCCCTTTCAGCGCAGCTGGAGCACTGTTTTTTTAGAGAAGGACTTAACGTAAACCCAATCGCCTGGTTGTAGGGCAGATGACAGGAAAGGATCTGGAAGATGTTGAGCAGCTGCTACTTGTCGGTGGTGAAACTGTAGGAAGGAAACAAGAGATTTGCAGTACAAAAGAATATCATTATCAAATGCATCTTATTTAGAAAAGGGTGGTGGTGTTGTCATGGGCATAAGCAGAGGGCAACCCATGAGAATTTCATGTGGAGAGAAACCCTTAGTAGGATGCAGTTGTGCTCACATAGAAAGTAAGGCTAGTGGTAAGGCTTGCACCCAAGTTAAGCCTGTTTCTGAAGTGACTTTAGCAAGTCTAGTTTTTAAGATCTGATTCATGCGTTTAATAATACCTAATGCCTGTGGTCTATACGGACAATGAAATTTTAAACTAATGCCTAGCATTGTACACAATGATTCAACTAACTTAGCAGTAAAATGCATTTCACGGTCAGAGTATATTTGACAAGGAACACCAAAACGAGGTATCAATTCATAACACATTTTTTTTGCAACTGAAATAGCATTGTTTTTAGCACACGGGTAGGCTTTTAACCACCCCCAAAAATATCAACAATAGTCAAAACATATTTAAAATGAGTACAAGGTGGGAGTTCAATAAAGTCCTACTGTAAAGCACAAAATGGTCCCATTAGTTTTGGCACTGGTTGAGCAAGAGCCAGAGTGCCTTTTGAAATGTTATGCTGTAAACAAATGGAGCATGTGCTCAAAAAATGTTGTACAGAAGCAGAAAGTCTTGGGGCAAACCTATCCTTTTGGATTTGTTTGATTAATGCTTGTACCCCTACATGAGCTGGCAAATGATATGCTTTTATAAGAGAATTTAACATAGATAGAGGGCAAATTAATCTGCCATCAGGATGCTGCCAAATTGAATGAGAGCATTGGAAACAACTGTGGGCCAGCCATGTTTTTTTGTGATGCCGATGCTTTTCTTTGTAAAGCTTTTAAAACAGTAGTGTCAAAAGTAACCGTTTGTAAGATAGGCTGCAGAAATTTCCCTGAAGAGTATGTGAAAGAACAGCCTGCTTGGCAGCCCAGTCAGCCAAATTATTTGCCTTAGCTACTAGGGAGTCGTTAGACTGGTGAGCTGCACACTTGACAACAGCAATTTTGGAAGGTAATAATACATTCTGTAAGAGGTGATCAATATACAGGTAATTTTTAAATTGGTTCCCCAGAGGATGTCAAAACCCCCCTTTCTTTTTACAGGGTACCAAAATCATGAACAACACCATGGGCATAACGTGAATCAGTATAAATAGTAACAGATTTGTCTTTGGCCATTTTACATGCATGCGAAAGTGCCACTAATTTTGCGGCTTGTGCGGAAGTGCCAGGTGGTAATTGTTCAGTTTGTAAACCTGCAGATGGTGAGCAGACTGACCATGCAGCCTGGAGTTCACCAAGATTATTTCGTAAACAGGACTCATCTACAAAAAGAACTAAATCAGGATTAGGCAAAGGAACATCTTGCAAATCTAACCTAGGAGAAAGAACGGTGTTAACTACAAGCACACAGTCATGTGGTTCACCTTCATCACTAGTTGGAATCAATGAAGCAGGGTTTAGTGGTGGGCAACATGTAATTTGAACAGCAGGATTACTTAATAAACTTACCTCATATTTAGTGAGGTGAGCATTAGAAAGATACTGTGTTTTTGTTTTTAAAAGTAACGCTTGCATTGCATGAGGTACTGCTAGTATAGTGTCATGTCCTAAAGTCAATGGTGCTGCCATATCAATCAAAACAGCAGTGGCTGCCACTACTCATAAACAGGGTGGATAGCCAGAAGCAACAGGGTCTAACTGAGTGCTGCAATATGCTATAGGTCGATAGCCTCCAGTGCGCTTGCTCCAGCAGGCCCAGGGCAGTTTTATTTCTTTGACAACAGAAGAAAACAAAGGGTTTAGACTAATCTGGGAGCCCCAGGGCAGGTGGGTTTATCAGTGCCGTTTTAATGGCCTGAATGGCGTTTTTATGTTCAGGGGACCAAGGCAGAGGGTAAGTGACCTCCTTTTTTAGAAGCTGTAACAAAGGGGCTGAAATTTCTGAAAAAATTGGGCACCCACTGTCTACAATAACCTGCTAGGCTGAGGAATCCCCTGAGTTGTCTCTGAGTTACAGGGCAGGGGGCAGTCTGAATGGAGGTAATTTTACTTGGAAGTATTTGATGTGAACCCATAGAAATTATGTGTCCCAGGTATTGTACCTTTTATTGACAGAACGGCAGTTTAGATTTATTTACCTTAAAACCTCATTCAGCTAAAAACTTTAAAACTAGAAGTGAGTCCTCTATACAAGACTTGGTATCTTGTGAAGCTATAAGAATATCGTCTACATATTGGACCAATACTGAACGTGGTGGTAACTGTAAATCCTGCAGTTGTCTATGCATCTCTCTAGAGAATAGGGTTGGCTATTTTACATATCTTTGGGGTAATCGGGTCCAAGTATACTGTTGGCCTTTATAAGTGAATGCAAACAAATACTGACTATCTGAATGTACTGGGATAGAGAAGAAAGCTGATGAGATATTGTCAAAGGAAAAAACTTCAAAGACCAATTCACGTAAGGTTCAAGTATGGCACCCTTTATTAACTTGCAGCAAGGAGACAAAGCATGCAGGCAGAATGATTTGTCTAAATTACTAGTGAGCAGTATGCTACTTTTATACAGTTCTATGAAATGTTACTATTCTATTGTTTACGTAGTTAGACACAGCTTTCTGTATTACTCTACAGAAAATGTTACTTAGATTTCCTGCTGACATGTTCAGATTTAAAACTCACTATGTGTTACATAGAAAATGTTACTTAGATTTCCTGCTGACATGACTGGATTATTGTTGATTTACAAAAACATTTGAGAAAAACAACCTGGCCTCGGGGCTTAATTGTAGCCCACCACAATCTTTCAATTCTTCAATTATGCAGTTCTAATATATGTGTTACATTTTGCCTAGATTCAGGGTACATTTCTAGCTTAGGTACAAGTAATGCTGACTACGGTTTATACTTTCAAGCAGCCTTTGTTTTCATTATCAATAGCTTCAGCACTGTGTACTTTCTCATGGCATAAGCAGAAAATCAATAACTCTTTGTTAAGTCTCATGACCCTAGTAGAAATGAAACACTTCTTATTATTTTCATGACATTAGCAGAAATCAAATGCTTCTTGTTAATTTCCATGGCATAAGTAGATCATAGCTACACATATTTTCATGACATAAACAGGATTGGAATGTCTCTAGTAGCTGTGCAGATTCATGCAGTGTGAACAAAATAAATGTATTAACCCTTTTAAACCTTGAATGCACTAAGCATGCATATTATTAATGCATATTTTTCTAACAGATATATATATAACCATAAAACAATGTGCTGTAGGTGGGATGCAGCTTAAAATCATAGCTGGGTTTGGTACGATTGGAAAAAAAGGCAAGACAGCTTTATTGACTTCTCGCAAGTCTTGAACAAATCTGTAAGCTTGTTTACCAGGTTTCCTTACCGGTAGAATTGGAGTATTACATGGACTTGTAGGTACTATAATTCCTTGTTGTACCAAGGCAGAAATGACTGGGGCTATACCAGATGTAGCCTCTACTGTCAACGAGTACTGTGGTACCTGAGGTAACTTTGTTCCAGGTTTTAAGGTTATTTTTACAGGAGTGGCTGAAATCAGAAACCCAACATCATTATCATGAGTGGTCCATAGATGAGAGAGTAATGAATTTAGATGCTTATTTTTATCGAGGTCAGACTGCATACACATTGTTTGCAGAGTGACATTTGTATCTAAAGTAGCCAAAATACTATCTTGTTTATCTGAAGGCACTTGTAAATATACTCCATCAGCAGTGCAGAAGATGGTTGCTCCCATCTTACAGAGCAAATCTCTTCTTAATAAATTTAAAGGTGCTGAGGGTCCTACTAAAAATGCATGATGGTCTTGTAAAGGTCCCAAAGTTACTGGGACTGGGACGGTTTCAGAATATTCAATAGGAATGCCAGAGACACCTACCCTTCTAGTTATGTTATTGGAGAGGGGGACATTTATTGCTGCCTTGCCAGCTAACATGGATTTGGTTGCTCCAGTGTCAATCAAAAATGGGTACGGTTTATTTTTGACAAGTAACATAACATGTGGTCCATCTTGATCCACAGGGATGAAAGGGCACAGCTGCTGTTGTCTTTGTTCAGGGAACCTTCATTGTGATGGCTGCTGATTGGATGGAGTCCAATTAGAATTCCACTGAGGTGACGTATCAGTGGGTGGGGCAGGTTGCTCAGCCAGATATGGACATTCATTTCTCCAATGGCCTATTTGGCCACGATTGAAACACTCCTTCTGATTATTATAGCTTTGGGGTGGGGCTGATCAATTTTCCTGCCAGTTTTGTCTATTTTGGTTTCCAGCCGTCCACCTCTCCCTCTTCCCCATCCTCGTCCTCCCTGTCCACGCTTCCCAAAGGCAGTACACATCTGAATCTGCGCTTTAAACAATTTTTCCTGTAAATCCTTTTTTTCCTGTGCTAAGTGGCTGGAGATGTATTGTACTTGTGTAACTAATTCATGCAATTCAAGACTAGGCCAGTTTAAACATACTTCCCTTAGCTTATCCCATACTTGTGGACGTAACCCATCTACAAAAGCAGCTGACAATCCGCTCTGTGCCGACCCTTTAGTAGGTTTTTGGTAACCAGAGTAAGCCTCAAAGGCTTCAGTGAGATGATTTAGATACTTGTCCACAGGTTCGTCTTCTTTTTGAAGAACTGACTTGATTTAGGACCAGTTGGGTGTGGATGGAACTATTACTGTAATAGCATCTACTATTTGTTGTCTGACCACTTCGAACCCATTATCTCTTTGTGCATCATGTTTTGGAATCGGAGTAGGGACATTAGCATGGTCCCAAATCCATTTCATCAGATCAGCTGGTATGGCGTACTGAAGAACTGCCCTGACTTCTTCTATTGTATGATTTTGTAAACAAATATGTCCCGCCAGCACACGCTGGAACTTAGCTGGATTAGTACGAATAGGCGGTAACGATTTGGTAATGGCTTGGAAATCAACCGCCGACCATGCCCTAGGTACTACAATGGTCGGTGGTTCCTGTGCACTTCTAGCATGGTTACCCGCAAAGGTAACAATCTGTCTTCGTCTGACGACTCCAATCCTGAATCTGGATTAAATTTATCTGGCCCAAAATATCCATCCCCACTGTCAGTTATAGTGGGGAAGTGGCCAAAATGCCTTAGTGTGTGTAAATGTCACTTCCCTTTTCCTTTATAATAGGGTTTAGCTCTAAAATACATTACAGCTTTTGCTTCTTTATGGGTCTTGCTACAAGTTCTTGGTCCCTTTTGTCTATCACTCATTTCTGGATCAGATTCACTAGACTGACTGCCCACTGCTTGTTCTTTCTCTCTATGGGTGGAATCTTTAGTGGTGGAATCTGGCTGCTGTGTTTCCACTCCTTGTTGAGCGAGGGGGGGGGGTGGCTGATATTGTGGGGGTGCAATCGGTGGTGCAGTCGGTGGTGGGGGGAGCCAGGCATTATTGTCTTCTGACGATTCAGTTATCTGCAATTTAGTTAATTCCTTTACAGGATAAAGCCCCTTAAAGGGTGGGTCCTTCAAGCATTTACCGTTTACTACATCTAAATTGCTAGCAGTTTGTTGTAATTCCCTCAACTGATTATCTTTCAGACTGCTAATAACCGAATCCTTTTCTCTTTCTTTCACCTCTGTCATCCAATTATTAAATGCTGCCAAGCACAACCCTGGTATTCTTCTCCCTTTTTTCCTTAACTTTCCTTGGAGATTAAGCAAAATATTTTTATTAAAACTACCATTTTCTGGAAAGGCGAGTTTACCATCACCCTCAGTGAGGGCGACCCTCTGACTTATAAACATACAACTGTCCCGGGACACATGAAAATACATATAACCAGCTGGTGTACCTCTTTCTGGCTCTTTTATGGTTCCCACACTCGCTCCCATTTTCACACAATAAGCTATACTGTATTTTACAGATGTAGTTGTGACGTTTTGTAAACGTCATTTTCCCTACTCACGTATCTCCTTTCACTCTTATGTTGCCAGTTTTTCATTTTAACCCACTCTCATACTACACAATCAATAGCAGAAAAGAAATGTGTGCCACTTACCTCAAAACAACGGAATGAGAGGAATTATTACATTTCTATAAAATTATCAATACCAAATTTTTAAAGCAGGTAAGTACAGGAAATGAAAGAAACACTGCCAGAACAGAAAATTCTGTTATGGGCCCTTTCACTAGCAGTATTTTGTTCAATCCCCAACTGCCGCAGCTGCTGTCAATTCAGATCCAAGTAAACGACACCAATTATTGCATTTAACATTTTACCTTAAATGAAGACACGACACTTCTTCTTCTCTTTCAGTGGTATGTATTACACACGTGTGGAAGCCTCATGGAAAGTACCAGGGAGACTCCCCAAACAAAGGAATGCATAAGCTTATATGCTGGTGATACTGACAGTACAAAAATATAAACTAGACCAATTAAATTAGTACAAAAGACAAATAACCAATCAGTGGTTTACCCATAGGCTTAAAGCAGTTCACATTACTACATCTCTAGGCGGAAAAAGAAAATCGGATACACTTCCATACAAGGCACATTTCCTGCTTTCAAGCAGGCTCCTGTTTTCAGCACTTTTCTACTATTCATAGTTTACTCAGAGTTCGAAGTACAAAGTCCATCTCAATGCATACAGATTGTCACATACTCAATTTCCTTAAGTACATACTTTGGCCATTCATATTCTACATGAATCAAACAGAAATTAGAAGAGGGATATTAAGGAGTCACACATAAGCTACAACAGGTCAGCTAAGGTTAATCATCTGTGAACTGAGGGGGTGGAGCTAGGAACTAAGCCTTCTATTTAAGGGGTAAATAAAACTTTTCAGAACTTTACTGTAAAGGCTCACCAAAATCTGCTACAGTTTGCTGTAAGGGAAAAGTTAGTTTGCTTTTTATTTGTTGTGTTTTGTATTACTTTATTGCCTTTTTCTATTTTGCATACTGTGATTTGTTTTCTTTACACTGTGTTTTACTTGTATTCTGCTTTTAACTGCATACCAAAACTTGGAAAGAGACCACCGCTCTGTCTCTTGTGAGTCAGACAGAAATTAGAAGAGGTCAATTAATGAGTCACATATAAGTTACAACAGGTCAGCTAAGGTTAATCATTTGTGAACTGAGGGGGTGGAACTAGGAACGAAACCTTCTATTTAAGGGGTAAAATAAAACATTTCAGAGCTTTACTTGAAAGGCTCACTCAGAATCTGCTTCAGTTTGCTGTGAGGGGAAAGGTTAGTTTGCTTTTTATTTGTTGTGTTTTGTATTACTTTATTTCCTTTTTCTATTTTGTATACTGTGATTTGTTTTCTTTACACTGTGTTTTACTTGTATTCTGCTTTTAACTGCATAATAAAACTTGAAAAGAGACCACAGCTCTGCCTCTTGTGAGTCAAACAGAAAACGTTCTACCCTCCCACCTGGTTACTTTTGTAGTCTTAAACACGACTGTCTTTCTAGTTGCCTGCCCCTTTTGTTAATTTGACCATATATCTCATTTCCTCTCTGCTTTTACTGGCTGGTGTGAGTAAGCACAAAATTATAATTTTGTGAAATCACTCTCCTTCAACTATTTAAATTTATTGGCCATCCTACTGTATTCCATAGTACCATAATACAAAAGTGACCACCCCCTTTCAATCTATCTTGCTGTTTTAAAAATAGTGACTCTACACTAAAACTTAACTTTTAGACAGGTAAAACTTAAGTTACCTACTTTCACATCTAACTCCTCTAGTGAACACTGCAGTGTTTAGGATAAACCTTTTTTTTCATCTTACCTTTAAGCATCTATTGCAAGACCACCAGTTATTGTAGAGCTCACATTCTGCTTCTCAGTAGTCATCTTGGGATTACTGCTTCTGCTTTCTCCTGGTGAGAGAAGGAGTGCAGTTACATTATTTCTTGGAGACTGATGATTACCAGCAAGCTTAATAACTGCTTTATAGGTGACAGCTTAGAATATGTGCTTATATTCTGATCCTGGTGAGAGTAGGAGCAGAGTACATTGATTCCTGACTCTTTCTGGTTGGAGAGCGAGTGTCTGTGCTTAGCATACCTGATTGGTCTTGCTGCTACTTGGGGCATCTACCAGAAAAAGGCTACAAACCTGCAGACCCTTGCATCATCTGGGACAAGACTGTAGATCACCAAACAGGCCATGCCCTGTTTCTTTTCTTGGGATTGGTTCGAAAACTAGCTAGTTTTAGCTAGAACTAGCTAATTTTTAGTTTTAGCACTAAAAACTGTTTCTTTGTGCTCAGCACTTGCTCAGAACTCATTGTAAGCACTAAATAAACTACAAATTACTACAGCACTCAACTTTCCTCAATTGTCAAGATGAAAACAGTTCTTAGTACTTAAATTAATAAGCACCTATCCAGGCATGTCCATGGGTCAGTTCCCGGTGTTTTCTCCTGTCCACCTGATAAATCTGGGCATCTTGGGGCAATGTAGCAATTGCCTCATGTACATTGACAAGCCCCTCCTCCTACCACTCACTACAACCTGTGAGAGATGCACTTATATAGTCAAACTGGAAGCCAGGCTCTCTCCAGCCAAGACTGGACTAGACAGTCAAGAGGAGAAGGTTAACACCTGCACCACACCACACTAAACACATAGTCCTTCAAAATCCACACTTCCAAATCCCACACATAGAAGCACAAAGCACACACTCACATTCATGAAGGCTCTCAATAAAAATCTGCCCAAGCAACAGAGACCTCCCAAGCTGAAATGCAGACAACCCCTCCAAAACTACCCAAAATCAGTGTTCCACTCAACCTCGGCCCATAAGCCAAAGCAATGTACCCAAGACACAAGTCATAGGTGACTCTATAGTCAGGCACACTGATGTTCCACTCACCAGGCTAAACAAGGAGAAATTTACTGTCAGCTGCCAGTTGGGTTCTGGGATCTGCCACATAATACACACAATCAGGTCACTCCACAACAAGTACAAATACGACTCTGTCATTGTCCATGTTGGTGAGAATGACTTGAGATGTACCTCCCTGGACTACATGAAAGGAGACATGGAGGAGCTCTCGGATCTTGTAGCCCAGGGAGGTATGACCCTAGCCCTCAGTAGCATCCTGCCATCACCCAGAATGATACCACAGTACAAGGACAAAAATGACTGACTTCAACAATTGGCTGAGTTTCTGGTTTCATTCTAAGTATCTGTCTGCCTGGGACGACATGGTCGATAGACCACGATGCTTTGCCAGAGATGGCGTGCACCTGTAGCCCCTGGGATTCCGGATACTGGCTAAGGCTCTTACCACTCATATAGTGTCTTTTTTTAGGCAAGGTTCAAATGCTAAATTCACCACCGTAACAGGTATAAGCAAGGAAAGTCTGAGGGTAATGCTGCTCAATGCTAGAAGTCCAAACCTCAAAATGCACTCACTCGAGGCACTCCTTAAACTGAAGAACATCGACATCTGTGCAGTGACAGAGACCTGGTTCAAGGATCGAGAGAGCACCCCTGCATTACCAGGCTATAATTCATACCACACCTTTCGGCCACCTAACCTGGACTGAATCACTAAAGGCGGAGGTGTGTCCATATTCATTAAGGATATCCACACCTCCCGGCTAGTTGGTCAACATAATGCATCCGAAATTATCCAAGTGTAACTAACACTGGGCAAGACTGCAATCCAGGTTGTAGCTTGTTACAGATCCCCCACCATGCCCCAGGATTCCCACTCTTTGCTTCTTAAGATACTGGAAAATATTAAGGTACAACCCAATACCTTAATTGTGGGCGATTTCAACTCCTCCACCATCAAGTGGGAAAACTACTCATGTACCAACTCATTTGCTCAACATTTTCTGGAATTCATAAATTCCAACATCTTGGATCAGCTTGTCCACACCCACACCAGGGGCAGCAATATTCTGGACCTGGTCATTACCAATATGGGTAACCGGTGTTCTACGCCAGAGGTCAACTCCTTGCTGGTCAGATGTGACCAGAAGCTAATCATCCTAGACATCCATATCACACCCTCACCCCCCATTAAGGAAACCACCATCAAAAACTACTCTAAAGCCAACTTCATGCTTCTTAAGACAGAGGTGGCAAACTTCACAACACCCATGCAGATGGAAAATAGAGTTACAACTGCTGAACCTTACACAAATGCACTGTATAAGCACATACACGAATGCATGGATCATGCCATCCCCAACAGAACCATATACTCCAAAAAAAGAAAGGCAATCTGGTGGTCTCCTGCCATAAACAAACTCTACAACAGAAGGAAGAAGCTGTTGAAAAAAATGAGTAAAATCCTAAGATTGGAGGAACTCCCTGGTCAGCCTCAGCAAGAAGCTGAGATCCCTCATAAAATCCTCCAAAGCCAGTTATGAAAATAAAATCACCACTGATTCTAAAGACAACCACAAAGCATTCTACAGCTATGTCAAAAATCTCAATGGCAACACTCAGATCTGCTCTGAGCTACAGCACAATGGCACTAAATATACAAAACCAACTGTTATTTCCAACATCCTGGCAGATAGGTTCAGTGCTAAGTTTACCCCCCACTCACCCTCCAGAGGGCCCATTTTAATACCGGAAGAATGTAAAGCCCCTGTAATCATGGATGAACAAGTAAAGACCGCACTCTCCAAAGCCAAGACCACAGCATCCATGGGACCAGACAACATCCCAGACTGCATACTGCATGAACTACAGAACGAACTGGCACCCCACCTTAGTACCATGTTCAATCATAGCCTCACCTCAGGCTACATGCCTACTGAATGGCACACAGTAATGGTTACCCCACTTCACAAAAGGGGGTGCCATCACGGACCCTGGAAACTACCGTTCCATTAGCCTGATGAGCCTGGTCTGCATGGCCATGGAACATATCATCTTGGAGCTTATAAACAAAGACATAGGTTACCTCCAAACCCTGGACCCTACTCAGTTTGGGTTTTTAAAAGGTAGATCATGTCTACTAAACCTGATTGACTTCTTTGAAGCAGTCACTAGAGCCATAGATGAGAGCAAGGTAGTGCACACAGCCTATCTTGACCTCGCCAAGCTTTCTATACCATTCCCCCACTCTGGAATTATAGATAAACTCACTAAACTGGGCATAAATCTGTATGTCACAAGATGGGTAGCCAACTAGCTCACTGATGGAACCCACACAGTAAAAGTAGTTGACTCCAAGTCCTACTTCAGACCAGTGATGAGTGGAGTACCATAGGGTTCGGTCCTGGGTCCTCTCCTGTTTGGCATCTACTTCTCTGAAGTGCAGGCCAGCACAGTAGGTCTTTGGCTAACAAAGTTCGCAGATGACCAAACGGGGAGCCATAATAGAATCACCTAATGATGCAGACATTATAAAAAAGGGCCTCAGAGAGACAGATGCTTGGTGTCAAAGTCATGGCCTCAAGCTCAATGCCAAGAAGTGCATTGTCATCCCCTTTGGGAAAAACTCGGTATCCATGAGCTACCACATAGGCAGTAGCTCACTAAATACTGAAAGTGTGATAAGAGACCTTGGGACAAAGGTGGACAGTAGTATCTCCTTTGATAACCACATCACCACAGCAGTCAGGAAATCCTTCTATGTGGCATCACAAAAACGTTCTCCTCTAGAAAAAAGGAGGTCATTATTCCTCTCTACTCATCCATCATCAGACCTATCATAGAGTATAATGTCCCATTTGGCATGTATCTCACAAGACACCTACAACAACTGGAAAGGCCACATAAATACCTCACTAAGAGGATTACCGGCTTCAAACAGATAGCATACGCAGACCGTCTCAAAAAACTCCAACTCTACTCCATCGCATATCGCCTACTCAGAGGCAATCTCTGCCTAACATACAAAGCTATGTCAAACCCAGATCTGTTGGACATGCTACACTTAAATAAATCCTCATCTCTCCGAACCACACACTCCAGGGACCTAAACCTTTTCACCACAATAAACAGAACATGCTGGAGGGATAAATTCCTGTTCCAGAGACTTCCCATACTCTGGAACAAACTACCCATTCATGTCAAGCAAAGCTCCTCATTGCCCCTCTTTAAGAAAAATCTTGACGACTGGATGGGAAATAGAAAATTCACCCTGGGGATCACTTCTGTGGCACTGCTTGACAGGGGCACAGGAAAATAATTTTCTTGGGTGGCAAAAGCCAGGGAACCTTTTTGGCTAAGTTTATATAGGCCCCAGGGCTGATAGCCTAGTACCTACCTATGAACCTATGAACCCTTTGACAAGGAAGTACATTTTAATAAAGACCAAAGACAGCACATGCAGATATGGGTGATGATGATCATGTAGGATAGTAGCTCTGAAGTAATAAACTGGTCACTATGTGCCCCACACCCTCATCTTTTTGTTATCATACAGGTTTAGTGAGCTTGTCTTAAAAATAAAGTGTGCGACTCCATCAAAAGTATTGACTGTCTATCTGTATGGTTACTATTTAAGACAAAAGAAAGGTACTGTTTATAAAGGTTTATTTCCAATAGCTGTTTCACACTGTATTAATTTATATCAAAATGCTCCATTATCTAGGATAATACAGTTTGGATTTTCTTTTAATTTAATTTTGTGGCATAATTTACAACACAGGACACTTAGTGAAATGTATGGCCCACATTCAACTCAACATTTTTGAGCATATATTATTATTATTTATTTTTAATACATTAGTCTTTAACGTAAATGCACAGTTTTGCTGATATAAATAGCATGTCATGCAGACGTCTGTCGCTAACCCAACAACTGCTGAACAAGTGACCGTAAGTAACCTCTCACTGCAGAGTATGAGTCTCTAAGTGAAGTGCTAGATTTGGTAATTGTGCCCAGAGTTGTATCACAATAAAATAAAGTAAAAGATACAAAATCTTTATTACAAAGAAAAACTCCAAAAGAGTATGTAATTACATTCTGACATAAAATAAAGTTATTTGATTCTTATATCAAGGTTTTTAAAGTTTGAAATTAGCATTCACTAGTAAGCAACTCTTGGCACAATTAGCTTCACAGGCATAATACAATGCTGCCTTTTTTCATGCTAAATAGTTTGTCCATCTTACCTTATTAAAATGATCTCTCTAGATTCTCTCATATTCTGCATAACATGAATAAAAGGTCCTAACTCAACTGCCCTAGTCTCTGCTTTGTTTGCTACATAGAACTTCAGCTAAAATGTTCCCACGGTGCGGGGAAGCCACTAAACTATCAGGAAGACAGTTTAAGAATGTTAGTAACACAGGGCCTTCTGCAAGGTCCCCCATATGACATTATACACAATATTTATTAACTATGTTACAGATGCAGCACTATGACTCCTATAGTCCTGTTCTCTGACTCGGCATTGTTCCTTCTAGATTCATTGTTTTCATGAAGTCTCAAGTTTCCAAGAACACACATTGTAAAATAATCAAACTAAAACTGTGAGTTATGCTTATTACTGACTTTTTGGTACCTATCATTTTATAACCATGGGTTCCTCTTTCTGACTCTGTTATGATTTCAGAAACCAGTGCAATGCTTTTTTTTAGACCAGTACTTCTCTTGCACCATCTGGTCACTGTTCTAAGATGTATTAGAATCCAACTTATCTAGACATATCAGAAGAATCAGATGTTTTCCCTTTCCCCTGGCCTCTCTTGCTCCTAACTTCACTACTACTGAAGTCAGACTTGCTCCTTTTTCTCTTTCGCTTGATTTGTTCAACAGACCTGGATCTCCCCTGATTTTCTCCTGCTTCTTAACTCAGCAGACTGAGAGTGGGATCTTCTATTAACATCCTCATTGGACTGGGACCTGTCAGTTCCAATTTCAAACACTAATGGTACACATGAAAAATATATGTCAAGCGACAAATTTAGGGGCCACCTGAAGTCACCTCTGAAGCTGTCTAGACAACTGCCTGACAGACAAACTTTTTTTTGTATTAACATGTAAAACATAGCTCTAAATCTCTTGCTTCTAGAAAAACTAAGGACTGCGGCAGTGATGTGGTTTTGTTTTGGTCTGCATTTTCAGGTACACAGTTGATTATTTCTTTACTTACCTAAATTCTGGTACAGTGATTTATTTCAGACAAACATGGCAATGATGAGAATGAACTAAGGCAATCGTGCCTTAAACCAGATACTGTAAAGCAGCATCCCTGTCAAATGCCTCTTGTAATTCAAGCTCCTAGAGTGGCATAACAAGTACAATAAATACAAACATGGGTTGGGTAACACAATTGTAGTACTAGTGAGTGACAACAGGGCACTTCTCGGAAGATGAACTGAACTGTGAGTCACAACTTGCACTTACAATGTTCCTTTACAGTCCTTTTCATTCCTGTAATTTGGGTGGAATCATATAGTGCAGTACTACCTGGCTGGCAATAAAACTTTTTTCTATACAGCCTTCACAAGCATAAACTATACAGGTAAAAATGCATGTTGTAAGATTTTTTAAGTCCCCAGAATAAAGCAGAGTGGATGTCTCATAAAATCTAATCTGAAGACCAAGAAACCTTTAACACTTCCATATCCTAAGGCTGTGATTTATGGCAGTTCTGCAGAAAACAAACACAGGTTTGTCCCATCCATAGTGCTGAGCTGAGTGTGTGTGTGTGTGTGTGTGTGTGTGTGTGTGTGTGTGTGTGTGTGTGTGTGTGAGAGAGAGAGTGCGCATTGCCCAGCTTTAGCTCTTGCCTCCCTGCATTATTTATGCCTGCGTCAGCAGATGGAAATCACACACCGCAAGTGATAGACGGGCTGCACTGCAGCAGTAAACAACTTTTCTGTTTCTTTTTAAGCTGTCCCAGTCTTTGACAGCAATAACTGAAAATTGTAAATAAAAAAAATTGGAATATAAAGGGGCCACTCGGGAATTAGTGGCACCCCACTATTTTGCTCTCAAAACCGGGAAATATTGAGGAATTTGGTATGGTTGAGAAGTATGTCATTATCAAATTGCCTTAAAAGACATACTGAGTCACTACTCAATGCTTGATTGCTTTTTCTCATAATATGTAGCTGTGTAGTAATGCTTTCATCCAATAAGGAGTGTATGCAGTTTGCATAAATAAGAAAAGGGTTTTGGATGCTGAAAATAAGTATGAGATGTTTTCATTCACTGAGATCAAAGGCTGAAGGAGTTCCCTTTATGCTTCTTCTTGTCCTAATGTATCCTTCATGATGCTTTTTGCACCACCTTTTCTTCTGGTGCTTAACATAACCTTAAGCAGCATTTTACCTTCACCTAGAATGATACCTCAATACAAATAAAAAATGATTGACTTCAAAAATTGGCTTAGTTGCTGATGTCATTCAAAGGGGATCCAGTATCTGTCAGCCTGGGATGGTATGGTCGACAGATCTCTATGCTTTGCCAGAAATGGTCTTCATTTGTCACCCCTGGGATTTCGGTTTACTGGCTCAGGTGCTTGCCACCATCACCATAGTGCCATTTTTAGGCAATGTCACAAGAACAAAATTCCCAACGTAAATATACCCTCTAAAAACAATCTCAAGGTTATGCTGCTAAACTCTAGAAGTCTAACCAGAAACTGCACTCAATGGAAGCAGTCCTCACCCTGGAAGATGCTGACATTTGTACAGTTACTGAGATCTGGTTTAAGGCTGTGGAGAGCACCCCAGCTATACCAGGTTACATTTCCTTCCACACATTCAGAACACAAACTGAAGGTATGAGAACTAAAGGAGGTCGTGTATCGATATTCATTAAAGGTAAATACACCTCTATATTGGTTAAACAGCACGATTCCCTTGAATTACTTCAGGTGTAATTGACTGTAGGTAAGACCCCTCTTCAGGTCATTGTCAGCTATAGGACCCCCTCCATGAATCAGCCTGCTTGGATCTACTTGAGTCAATCAAGATACAACCAAGCACTCTGGTTTTGAGTGACTTTACCCATCCATTGACTGGGTAATTTAGACATGTTCTAACTCACTTGCCCAAAGGTTCCTGGACTTCATTAACTCCAATGCCCTGGACCAGCTGGTTGACACATCCACAAGGGGCTGAAACTTCCTGGATCTGATGCTCACCAACATGGGGGACTGGTGCACCACCCCCAATGTGTGGCCATCACTGGTGAGATCTGACCACAAATCAGTCTCGCTAGAAATAATTATAACACAAGATTCCCCTTACCAACAACTAGACTAAAAACTTCTTCAAGGCCAATTACAACCTCTTACATGACAGCATAAATAGCTTCACAGCCTCTCCCCTACTGATGGAACAGACACCTATGCTGAGTTATACACCAATGCTTTATAAGAGCACCTGTACAATTGTATTGACTCTGCCATACCTGATAGAACCAAAGCAAGATCTTCAAGGGAAAACAAACCTGCCTGGTGGACAACTGCCATTAATAGGCTGCACAATAGGAGAAAGAAATGCTGTCTAAGCACAGGAAGGAATGGTCTCAAACTGGAAACACTCTCTATTCAACTTAAACAAGCAAATAAGACTCCTAGTGAAGTTCTCCAAAGTTAACTATGAATCCAAATTAGCTTCCCCTAACTAAGGATAACCACAAGGCATTCTTTAGTTACATCCATAACCTCAAAGCTAATGCCCAGATTTGTGCTGAAGTCATAGTTAATGGTACTACATATACAGAACCTGTGGATATAGTCAAGCTGCTGGCTGACAGGTTCAGTGAAAACTTCACTCCCCTGCATCCGCCACATCACTAACACTTGTCCCCCACCTAGTATCTCAGAAGATCAGGTCTTAAATGCCCTCTCCAAGGACAAAAATATAGCCTCTATGGGACCAGTCAACATCAAGGGCTGTGGTCTACATGGGTTAAAACAGGAATTAGCATCACCTTTGGGCACACTTTTCAATCACTGCCTAAGCACTGGTTTCATCCCAATGGAATGGAAAACAACTGCCATCATCCCTTTGCATAAAGGGGGTGCATCCACTGATCCCAGGAACTATAGACCCATTAGCCTGACCAGCCTAATCTGCAAGGTCATGGAACGAATCATCATGGACCTTATTAACAAAGATGTAGTTAATCTCCAAATGCTCAACCCCACCTGGTTTGGCTTTGTCAAGTGGAGATCATGCCTGTTAAACTTGGTGGACTTCTTCGAGACAGTCACCAAAGCCCTAGACGAAGGCAAATCTGTTCATATGGCCTACCTAGATTTAGCCAAGGTCTTTGACACAATCTGCCACTCAGACCTCATTGATAAACTCATCCAGCTGGGCATCAACCCATATATTGTCAGGTTAGTTGCAAACTGGCTCACTGATAGAACTCATACAGTCAAAATATGGGACTCCACCTCTTCCAGCAGATCCGTAATAAGTGGTGTTCCACAGGGATTAGTCCTGGGATTCTTACTGTTCAGAATCTACTTCTCTGAAGTGCAGGCTAAAACTAAAGGACTGTGGCTGACAAAGTTTGCTGATGACTGCAAACTGGGAGCAATCATTGAAACTCCTTCCGATGTCAACATCCTGCAAGAAGGTCTTACGCAGACTGACTGGTACCAAAGTCATGGTCTAAAACTTAATCCAAAAAAAATGCATTATCATCCTGTTTGGCAAGGGTGATGTTCCTGAAAACTACCACATCAATAACAATACCCTAAGCACACAGTCAGTGGTGAGAGATCTGGACACACAGGCTGACAGAAACTTTAACTTTGATCACTATGTCTACACAGTGGTAAGAAAGGCATTTTATATTGCTCGTCACATAAGTAAGGGCATTGCCTCCAGGAAAAAAGAGGTTATAACCTCTCTGTACTCTTCCTTCATCAGGCCAATAACAGATTACAATGCTCCCTTTGGTATGTTCCTTTCCAAACACCTGGAACAATTGGAGAGACCACAAACATTCCTTATAAAGAAAATTCAGGGTCTTAGAGATCTGTCTTATGCAGAAAGACTTAAATCATTGTCAGTTTACTCTGTGTTGTACAGACTGCTCACAGGCAACTTGTGCCTTGTATATAGAGCAATCTCTGACCCAGCTTTAATGGAAATGCTGCACATTCACAAGTCAAATGGTACATGGGTCACTTGCTCAAAGGACCTTAACCTGGTATGTGACATCAACAGAACTTGCTGGAGAGACAGTTTTATTTCACAGAGGTTGCCCCTCCTTTGGAACAAGCTTCCTATTCATGTTAAACAAAGCCCCTCATTGGCCCTATTTAAGTGTAATTTGGATGACTGGATGAGTAACCAGAAATTCACCCCAGAGGTTCCATCTGTGTCCCTCTTGGACAGGGGCAATAGGTACTGATTTTAGTGTATGCTTGAACAAGACACCCCTTGGGAACATGGATTGAACTTGGCTAGGCTTGTAAGACCCCTGGGGCCATTAGCCTAGTAACCTCCTATGATCCTATAACATTCTGCACCCTGCATAACATATTGTATATTGTTTATACATGCTATATTCCTCAGTAATCAATATACACGCATAGAAATAAGAACCATAAATGAAAATGATACAATCAAGGGTTATTTGTATTCAAAAACATGTATGCTGATTGGACAGACCAATCAGCATGCATGTTGATTCTGACAGGAAGAAGTCTTACTACAATTTAGTTTCTTTGTACTGCTAATCGGAGACTGGGTTTACAAAAAAAAAAAAAAACAGAATGAAGTCCTACTGCACTTAATTTCTCTGCTAATCAGATATTCTCACTGTTAAAAAAAATCATAGCTACTCTGTCTTGCTGCTCTTTTAACCAGCATAATGTGTATCTAATTAAGAAAAGAATTTCATGGCTATCGATGCTGTAAGTATGCAGGCACAAAGGAAAACTTCTCCAGAAGGGCATTTCCTAAACTCCATGCTATACACAAGGCACAAGGGGAACTAACTCCTCAATAGTTTAAAAAAAAGCTGTTGTATTCTTTGCAAATGCTTGCAGGCTTAGAGCATGTGCAGTACTCATCTTTAATAGAACAATTACCAGGAGTTAGAGGAAGACCACCATTACTTAAAAAAGGCTAGCAGTTTCTTTCCTAAATAATGTCACAGCAATAACCCATTCCTATATATGGGTTATCACAGGATATACGTACAGCTGGCTTTATTTAAGCACTCCTCCTTCACACTTGTGATCCAGCCACACCAACCATGGGTAAATCCTATGAAACTTACACCTAGTCATGGGTTACTGTAAATTATATAATGACAGCCCCCATTAATATTCCAAAATGTGCACACTGATTGGCCAGCGTGCCTGTTGTAAATCCCACAATATACCAACAGAAAAAGATCTGGTTGCCTGGGCTATTTTCCATTGGTATAAAGTGCTCAAAACATTTTTTTTTTAACAAATAAAAAAAAAAAAAAAAAAAAAAAAACAGAGCAAAGGAGACTTTCTTTTCTCTGTTGCTTCCATTTCAAAGCATTGATGCACTGGGTATGCATGGGACACAAGTCCCATACGCATGCTCAGTACATCAAAACAAGGAGGCAGTGTACCACAACCAGTGGAAGAACAGTAATGCGCCATTATACAAAGACATTATTTAAGAAAAGTAAGTATTTTTTCTTAAATAATGTCATTGTATAATAGCAATAGCCGACGACGTGGTTGTGGTATATTGAAATTTACCCACGGTTGGCTTTATTTAATCACTCGGCTTCACCCTCATGATTAAACCACACCAACCATGGGTAAATCTTCAATATACCATACCACGTCGTCAGTTATTGCTTAATTATACAGAAGCAACCAGGGCATAAATACAGAAACAAGAACTACAATTGAAAATTAAAGAAACACAGATGACAGTAATCTATAAAGAGTGTTAATTTGCACAGCATTTCTGGTGTGGTGCATCCTACATTATATTTTTATATTCTTTCCTGCCACATTATTGCTGTCTGCTATCAGTCAAGGTCATTGGAACTGCCAAATCCTTGTTTTAAAATGCACCACTAACTTGTTTAAACAGAGAATGTTATTAACAGCTTTAAAATATCAAAAGAAAGGGCACAAAAACAGTAAAGTGATTTTGAAGGGCCTGAGGTTCTTCAGTAACCTTATAACTTTCCTTGTTAACCCAGCAAACAACAGATAAATCCATCTGACACTTCATTTGCTGGAGGCCTAGACTTTCTGATATAGTCTTCAATGCAATATTAACAGAAATTATAAAACTCAGGCTACTCAGCCCATATTTTGTTTCAACAATTTTTCATATATTTTTCTTAATATCGACTTTTTCTTCACAGATGAGTGAGGAGATAGATTATAAAATAATAGTGACCCAGATTAAATCTGACAGAAAAAATATGTATTCAGAAAGCAGCATATTCCGTTTTGGGTACTCTCTAACTGTAGCGGCATCCCTGTGTGACAGGTAATTTGTCATAGAGTGACATTTTATCATTAAACCATTTCCCACTTCTGTCTTTCTTGCATGTTCTAACTCCATATATACTATTGCTTGCCTTTTATGTACACTTACTCATATGCTTGTGTGTCTGTGCATATGTGGCATGGGTGTGTTTGTGTGCATGTATGTGTGTGTGTGTGTGTGTGTGTGTGTGTGTGTGTGTGTGTGTGTGTGTGTGTGTGTGTATACGTGCATGTAAATTTGTGTGTGTGTGTGTGTGTGTAAATTTGTGTGTGTGTGTGTGTGTGTGTGTGTGTGTGTGTATGTGTGTGTACGTGCATGTGAATTTGTGTGTGTGTGTGTGTGTGTGTGTCTGTGTGTATGTGTGTGCGTGTGAGCACATGCGTGTGTGCTTTGTTTCTCCGTATAGGTGTCTATTGCAAAAAAAAACGTGACAACAGCAAAATAGTAATCCAAAATCTTAGATGCAATTCTAAGCCTTCTCAGTTGGATGAAAAGTATGATTTGCCTAAAAAATACTAAACCAGGATGTTTGCCTGCTTTGCTGGTGACCTGGGTCTGACTTGCAGTCTAGGTGTCAGTGTGAAAGGAATGGCTGGTCAATGAACATCTTACCACTGAGAGAGTGATATATACATTTACTCTTGCAACTCTAGAGAAGGTTGTACTTGTAAGTGATAGTGCATCCAAGCCTACAATCCTGTGTCTTAAACAGAAGAATTACTTATGGATATGCACAGAGTTAAAAAAAGACACAGGCAAAACTTGCTCTGCATACTACTGTCACCTGTCTTAGACTCTTACTGAGGTGATTACATCACAGTGAATATGCCAGTAAATTTAGTCTCTTCTCTGAAAAGAAGGTAGTCACCTGGTAATAGGATATACCAATGGAGGAACATGTCATCTGAGACAAAATGCACCTATGAAGGACTGTAGGATGTTTGGAGTAGTGAAAAATCACTGGAGAGGGTGTTGTCAAAAAGAAAAATATAACTGCACAAATATTTTGTTTAGCCTCTGTACCACATATTGCACTGAAGGAATGTCATGTTCAAACATCAAGGTCACTCATACACATAGGATGGAATTGTACTATTATCCAAGAAAAGTGTTAGCAACTGCCAAGAGTTTAGCAACATTAACTGAGAGGAAAGAGACTTCCTGCATATGTGGAATAGAGTATGCACTGGGCCCAGATTATCAGATTAGAACATGTATATTACCCTCTTCAATTCTCATTTTTTCTGGTATTTCCATTTCATGCTGTATAAGTCAGATCCATTTATAGCTAAAAAAGGGTATACAGCAAAGTTTGTTTCCTATGAGTAGTGGATGAAAGACAAGTCATTCCTCTCAACTACCCCTGATTTTCAGAGATATCCAGAATTCTAGCACAGAATTGTGACCTGTCTTTCGTAATATTTGTGATTTTTTTTTTTAAAAAAAGTGCATATTAACGAAAGTCCTATCATCAATAATGGATGTTAAGTATCGTCCTATCATTTATCATTTATCAGCCTTTAAAATCAATCGTACTAATATTCAAATAATGTCTCTGATTTGAGAACTTTCTCCCTGATTTTAAACTCTGTGTCTGATTCTGGAAATAAGAAGTTGAAACTTTTGAAGGCAGCTGATGTAGTTGATGGTATGTCACAGAGTTACATTAAGCATTCATTTTATATTCCCCTCACCACCTGACCTTTATACTAGTCAAGCCATTTTAGTACTTTTACCTGAATAATGGACTTCTGTCCATTTTTTCTGTCATTGGTGCTTTGACTTTTTACTCCTTATGAACACTATACATTTAACATCTCTCCCAACAGCATCATCCCTTCTTTTGCTCTTGTCTTGTCACTTAAAATGTAAAACTTTTTAATTATCCTTTTAACAGTTTCATCTATGTTTCTCTGTCAGTGTTTCATTCCTTTATTTTTAGGCTTTTATCTGCTTTGCTTGCTCTGTCACTTGGCAGCCCTTTACATTTGACAAATCTTAATCTAGACATGCCTATTTGTGACTCCTTGGGGGTTTTGTTTGTGAGCGACATAAGTATTTTGTCTTTACAGAGGTGTATTGCCTCATTTTGCTTTGTTTTATTTACTACTTGTGTATCTACCAAAACCGTACAACATGCTGTATGCCAGTCATTTAATAAGCTAGGCAGTGTGTATCACTAGATACAAGTTAAATGAACAAAATCTTCAAGACAATTTGATTATCACTTTGGCATCAAATCATCTTCAGACATCTAGTAATATATGCAAAATATTTAGCTTTCTTTAAGTCACTTTCTTATTTAACATTTTAGATATATAGGACTAACTCAAAAAAGTGAATAGCTCTCTTAGTTTTTAAGTATTAATGCATTTATTGTATCATAATTCGCTGGGTCAGATTCAAACAACATTACTGCATCTTGCTAAGTGAATTTGCATGATGAGCAGCCACCTGCAGAATGTGTGTAATTCAGAAAAAAAGCTAAACAACCTGGCTAACCCAAATAATGAGGTTGAACATTTTATATGCTAATGATCATATAATGAGGCATTGTGTATACTTATGAGGCAAAACAAGAGGGATGAGCAATTCAGAAACACTTAAATGCTGAGCAACAGAGCTGCACCTACACTATATTTGAAATTGGTTATATGCCTTTGTTCAGATGGAGTAAATCAGGGAATTGTGTTAGTGGTTGCTGCAGCCACAGTAAATGTATGCTTGCAGGAGGCTCTCATTCCAGCTGCTGTGCCCGATGGAGCACAACGTCATGCAGGGTCATCTGGCCAAGCTTAGCATTTCATGACTTCTACAATACTGACATTGTAGACTGGTATCGTGTTGATAGGCACACCATCCAACAAATCATGGACATGTGTTGGCCTCATCTGCAGCCCCAAAGGAGTAATGGAATATGTATCCCAGTGGATACCAAAGTATCTGTGGCTTTAACTATATTAGTTATAGGGACCTTTCAGTTACCTACTGGGGACAAAGTGAGAGTATCTCAGTCATCTGTCTTGAGATTGTCCACCAGATTCTTAATGACATGCTTCAGTATGTGGGGAGAAAATATGGTTTGCACATACCAGAGAGGAGACAACAAACACCATGTGGGATTTTTGTGATATATCCAATTTTTCTGAGGTACTACAGACCATAGAATGTGCCCAAATTGAAAAAAAGTCCCTACCTAATGAACTGGGAAGAAGGTACGTGAACAGCAAAGGGTATCACTCCATCAACTGCCAGGTTTTCTGTAATGCACAAGGTATCCTCTACAATGTGTGTGTGCAAGCCACTCTGGCAATTTTCATGACTCCCACATATGGCGCACATGTGACCTGTACCACTGGTTTGTGATAGCTGACTTCTGACAGGGGCATCTTGTTGATTTATTTTTATTTATTTATTTTACATTTGTTGAACGGGCTGGTCCAACTGGATATATGTCCATTTTCAGCAGAAGCCCAGGGAGAAAAGCTCCAACATACACAAATATTAGTTATTTTACATGACTGATTCTAAAAATACAGATACAGCACAAATTTTTAGCAATTCTTTTACATTTCTTTACATTGCTGGTTGAAGAATCTTGATGATGCCAGATATGTCTTGGAACCCTGGCTAATGACACCCATAGGAAATCCACACAATCAAACAGATTAATGGTAGAACTGTGGACTATCACATACTAGAAACATTACTGATTGTGTGTTTGGGATGCAAAAGGGATGCTTTTGCTCTCTGGAATCATTTGGAGGTATCCTGCAGTATGACCTTACCATGTGTGCCAAAATACTGACTGTATGTGCAATGTTATACAATACTGTACTTAGAAAACAATTACAGCAGCATAGGCTCTTGCAGAGCGAACAGTTCCCAGCACACCAAGCAGCCGAGGCTGAGTCAGATGAGGTGTCAGAGGAGGAGCCAGCAGCAGGGGATGGTCATGACAAATGGAGTCAAGCACAGTAAGCCATTGCACTTGCAAAGAGGCAGAAGACTGCACATAGCTTCACAACATAGTAAACAAGAATTAAGCACACACTGCTGTAAAAATGATGCATACAAAACCAACACCAGGCTGTGCTTACCCATGCTGTGTATTCGACATATGCTGCCCAAGTAACAATGTACCAAGGGCAGGGCACAGTTATCATTGTTCGCACTGCTGAGGAAGGGAGTTCAGAAGTGCATGTCTTTCACAAGGGAGTATGTGAATATGAGTTCTGAAAAGTAAAAAAAAATAAATAAATAAAAAGTGCTTGCATATCTAGAGTCAGAACAAGAAAAGGGGTAGGGGAGTTAATATCAAGAAAGGCTAGGGTCAGTGTGTGTGATGTGCTAGAGGTTGTTGTGATGTGATTGTGTGTCTTCAGGGACACAGTAGCCAGTGAAGCACTGCAGCTTGCCCTACAAGACAGGTCATTAATATACGAGGCAGAGGTCTGTGCATTTGGGGCATGCTACTGTCTATGATAGCTGGCTCTACTAGGCATTTCACTAAATGTACCCTGACACTGGCTAGATGCTGATATGCTGCATGACCTCAAGCAGCAGCTGCTAGGAGATGTGCCATTAGAATGATGGCCATGACCAGAGTGACAGCCTCTCCTGGGAGTAGCCATCTCCACACTAGTTGTTGCTGTTGTGGATGTGCTAGCACAGTGAAAGTGGGATCTTGCATGTCCATGACCATGTTGGCCAACATTTGTGGATGTACCAGATGACTATCTCTCAGGCTGACCACTCACGTCTGGCAGTTGAGCAAGATAAGATATTGCATGGTCCAGTGTGTGACTATGTCTATTCAAAGAATCAAACATACAGAACATGCACTGCCATAGGTCAGCATACACACCCTGGATCACCCTCATTATCTCTGTCATGGTTGGGGTGATACTAGCTTATGCCTATACAATGGCCCTGCACATAGTGACAAACTGATCTTAGAGGCTGGGTGTCAACTATGTATCCAGTGAGCACCATTACTAACCACCTTCTGTGGAGTCTGCTAATGAGTGCTAGGGACAGATTTAGACATCTGTCTATTGGGTCCCAGCACGCTCTCCCTGTTCTCTCTCTGGTGTTTGGGTTACCTTGGTATTGATAGGCATCAAAACTGCATTTAGACTGTGTCCATGGTCAGATCTGGGGATGTAGTGGTTACACTCCTTGTATTAAACAGGCATTCTGTTCCCTCTGACTATGTCGGCTCATCCCCAACATTATTATCAGAGTCTACAGATCCTCCAACATCAAAGGTGCCAGATAAGAAATAACCTTTGAATACACCAAAGCACACTGTATTCTGTGTAAGTATTACCCAGCATCATGACTAGACATGCAACTAATTACTATAAACATGATAAAAACTAATTCTCATGACTATACCTTGTGCAGATGGCTGTGGCCATTGAATCCTTAGTGCATCTGCATACCATATGTCAGACAAATTTAATGAAGTTTTACAGTGACTAACAGACAAAGAGCACAACTATGCTATTTGTAAGAAAGATCCCACTAATGCCTTGGCACGCCACATTTTAAAATATCCAGATCACAATTTCAAGTTTACTATCTTAAAACATATTAATAATGAGTTAAGAGCAGGTCCTTGGCAAGTACTGTTAGAAAAGGAGGAACTATTTTGGCAAATAAGAACTGCTGCTTATTTTTTCCCTGGACTTAATGAGTATGTGTCTACTGCTTGTGTTCTCAAGCATTTGGCTTTGAGAAGATAATTTTTTAATTTTAATTTTGATTACTATTATAATTATTTTTTATATTTTGTTAGGTTTTTATAAAGTCATTTTTAGTGTAAACATGATAAAGATGTGAGCGAAAGTTCAACATGGGTCTTAGAGTGAGTTTTAGTTATATGCGAATGGCAGTTTGATGTTTATAGTGCTGTTTATAGTGCCTTTTAGACCCATAGTTGATGGGCGGGGGTCTATAACTTATGCATGTGCCAAGTATGTTGATAGTGTGCTTAGGCCTCTTATCGAAAAGGATCCTCAGATTTGCAAAGATTCGTGGAGCAAATTATATTAACAACTTTCCTTTTCATCAGGATTACTGTTTCCTCACGATTGATGTCAGAGATCTCTACACAGTCATACCACAAAAGTTGGGGCTTGAATGGATAAGGGAATTTTTGACATTTAGAAAGGACAGCGATAACATCATATACTTAGTTGAAACTTTGTTAGAGATAGTACTAACCTATAACTTCATGGTGTTTGATGGTAATATATATTTGCAAAAATCAGGGGTGGCTATGGGTTCCCCCAGCGATGGCAGTTTCGCCAACTTTTCTGAGTTAAAAAAGTTCAGTTACAGGCTTGCTGTTCCTGAACTGTTTGAAAGTTTCTGTGAGGCCATTTTTGCTTGGGCTGAAGGAGGGTCTCTGTGTTTATCAGTGGCAGTGACTAACATTGAGCAGCTTCCTGCCCCGGAGAGGTGGTTACTGACTTGAAACTGTAGTTTTATTGGCCACTAGGGGTCATTTCCATAACTCCTTCATCTTCCTCTCTTAAAACCTAGTTGCCTCGTGGTTTGAGCGTCTTTTCGGGCTTGTTGGCTGTTGGTGAACCACCCACCAAGAGGAAAAACCGCTGAGAGAAGAAGGGAGCCACTTTTGAGATGTTAAGTAAATTTGCTCTGTTTATTTGCTAAGTTTTTCTGCATAGCTGTCTAGCTTGAGCATTTTCTGGCTTGTTAAACTTGATTTCTGTATTAGTAGCTGTATTTAGAGCACAACCAAAAGCTGTTTGCTGAATTTCCTGTTTGCACTTAATTTTAAATCGTTTTTCTTAAAACTTGCATATTTTCTGTCCTTGACCTAGCACTCTTGTGTGGGGTCATTTACTGCACTGTTATAACTTGATATTACTTGTGAACCTCTGCTATCTCTGTAAAAACAAAACAAAAAAAATCTTGCTTTTTCCCACTTTTCTGAGAGTTAAAAAGTTCAGTTACAGGCTTGCTGTTCCTGAACTGTTTGAAAGTTTCTGTGAGGCCATTTTGCTTGGGCTGAAGGAGGGTCTCTGTGCTTATCAGTGGCAGTGACTAACATTGAGCAGCTTCCTGCCCCGGAGAGGTGGTTACTGACTTGAAACTGTAGTTTTATTGGCCACTAGGGTCATTTCCATAACTCCTTCATTTGTCCTCAGAGGAGTGGTTTAGGGCAGTGACTTGTGGTTTGTTGGCCAATTTGGGTCATTTCCTGTCTTTTCCAGCCCCTGCTATAAAGCACGCTTGAGTTGCTACTGTTGCACACTAGGCAGGTTTAAACTATTCGGCTACCTAAAGTCCACTCTTCAAATTTTCCCTTAAAACTACCTTCCTCGAACTATACTACTGATCTAATCAGCGTATCCTATAATTAAAAGATCATCTCTACTTGACTCCAAGTAGACTATTCTCTATCTGTTAAACGTAGCACTTGCTCCTACAGTACTTATTACCTTGATACGGCACTCTTGTCATAGATAGTACCCCAAAAGGCAACCCCCATTTCTCGGTCACCCACGTCCCCGGAATCTTTTTAAAGTTTTTTGTCTATTCCTTCTAGCATGTCGAGGATCAGTTGCTAGTGTCCTCTCCTGCTCAGCTGGTGAACCTGGGAATATTGAGGCAATGTTACAATTGCCTCATGTACACAGACAACCCTCTCCTCCTCCCACAAAACACAAATACATGCGAGAGATGCAACTATACGGCCAAACTGGAGGCTGAGCTCTCTCAACATAGGACTGGCAAGACCAGTCAGGAGGAGAAGGTTACCACACACACTATAGACCCAGTCTCACATATTACCATTACAACCTCAAATCATACACATAAACACACAAAGACATACGAGGCTCTGATCAAAAATCTACCAAAACAGCAGAGGTCACCAAAGCAGACACCCAAACAACCACCACCTCAGAACACAACACCTGCAACACATAGACCTCACAGTCAGAGTGTCAAACAGTCACAGCCCTTAAGGCCAAACACAATGCCAGACACACTAGTCATTGGTGACTCCATAGTCAGACACACTGGCGTCCCACTCACCAGACTGAGTAAGGAGAAGGTCACAGTAAGCTGCCTGTCGGGCGCTAGAATCCGCCACATAACGCAAGCACTCAGGTCTCTCAACAGCAGGTACAAATATGATTCAGTCATTGTCCACGCTGGTGTAAACGACCTGAGACGCACCTCCTTGGACTACATGAAAAGAGACATTGAGGAGCTCTCTGATTATGTAGCCCAGACAGGTATGACCCTGACCTTGAGCAGTATCCTACCTTCACCAAGAATGATGCCACAATACAGAGATAAGATGATCAGCTTTAACAATTGGCTTAAACACTGGTGTCATTCAAAGGGGATCCAGTGTCTGTCTGCCTGGGATGACATGCTGGACAAGCCACGCTAAGGGATGGCTTGCACCTGTCACCCTGGGATTCGGATATTGGCAAAGGCTCTTGCCACCCCATAGTGCCTTTTAGGCAAGGCTCAAATTCTAAACCTACCACCCTAGAACACAAAAAGGAAAAAACTAAGGGTAATGCTGCTCAATGCCAGAAGTCTAAATCTCAAAATGCACGGAGGCCCTTCTCAGTAGGGAGAAAAGCGATGTCTGTGCTGTGACAGAAGCCTGGATCAAGGCTCCTGAGAGCACCCCAGCTATCAGGTTTTACCTCATATCATGCGTTCCGGCCCCAAAATCTGGACAATACCAAGAAAGGAGGGTATCCATATTCATCAAGGACACCCACACCTCAAGACTGGTGGCAACGCACGATGCATCGGAGACCATCCAGGTGCAATTAACCATAGGCAAGACTGCTCTGCAAATTGTAGCATGTTACAGGCCACCCTCACAAACTCAGGAACCTCACATGGCCTTCCTGAAAACACTAGAGGGATAAATGTATCACCAAACACCATCATACTAGGTGACTTCAATTACCCTAATATAGACTGGGAACACTACTCAAGCCCAAACACCCTAGCCCAAAAGTTCCTGGAATTCATAAACTCAAATGCCATGGAACAACTAGTCACCATCCCCACAAGAGGAGATAACATACTTGATCTCATCATCACGAACATGGGAGCACAATGTTCAACACCGAGGTGTACCCTCACTGGTGAGATCAGACCACAAACTAATCTCGCTGGAGGTCCTCATCACACCCCACCTGAAATAAAAAGACCACAGTAAAGAACTTCTCAAAAGCCGACTTCACACTTCTAAAGACTAGTGTGGTCTCCTTTAAGGCCCGGAAAACAGTACTCAAGCCGCTGAATCACTTACAAATGCCTTCTACCAGCACCTGCAGGACTGCATGGATAAGGCAATCCCAAGCAAAACAAAGACTCTTTGTACCAAGGCAAGCGTCCAGTCTGGTGGACCCCAGCCATAAACAAACTCTACAACAAAAGGAGGAAGCTACTACAAGATAGAGCAAAATCCTTAAAAGGTAAGACACCCTTGATCACTATAAGTAAAAACTAAGAGCTCTCATAAAATCATCCAAAGCAAATTTGAGAAAAATAGCTAAAGACTCAAAAGACAATCATAAGGCCTTCTTTAGCTATTTAGAAACCTGGGAGGAAACTCCCAGATATGCTCAGAGCTAGTTCAAAATGATGTGAAGAGACATTGCCAACATACTGGCTGACAGGTTCAGTGCAAACTTTCCCTCCCCCCAAAAGGAGAGATATCTATACCAAATGATTGCAGCCCCCAAACATCTCCAGCCCAAGTGAGAACTGCTCTCCAAAGCAAAAACACAGCATCCATGGGACCTGATGGTGTCCCCGGCTGTGTGCTCCATGAACTCAATGAGGAATTAAACCCACAGCTAGGACAGCTGTTTAATCAAAGTCTTACCTCTGGATTGCAACTGTGGTACCACTTCACAAAGGTGGTGCCTCCACCGACCCTGGAAATTACCGCCCATTAGCTTGACAAGCCTTATCTGCAAAGCCATGGAGAGGATCATAATGGACCTCATAAATAAAGACATAGGGAATTTTCAGACTTTGGATCCAACCCAGTTTGGCTTTGTCAAAGGCAGATCATGCCTTTTAAACTTGGTTGACTTTTTCGAAACAGTCACCAAAGCCATTGATGAGGGAAAGGCAGTCCATACAGCCTACCTCGATCTGGCTAAGGCCTTCGATACAATACCCCATTCGGGTATCATTGAAAAACTCATCAGCTTAAATGTCAACCCATACATCACAAGATGGGTTGCAAACTGGCTGAGTGACAGAACCCACAGGGTCAGAGCTGCTGGCGCCATGTCAGACTCAAAGCCTGTCACAAGTGGTGTCCCACAGGGCTCCGTCCTGGCCGCACTCTTGTTTGGCATCTACTTTCAAGTACAAGCAAACACAGGAGGGTTATGAGCGACAAAGTTTGCAGATGACTGCAAACTGGCGCCATAGTAGAAAACACATCTGACACAGATATCCTTCAGAAGGGTCTCACAGAAATGGATAACTGGTGCCAGAGCCACGGCCTAAAGTTAAATGCCAAAAATGCATAGTCATAAAACAAGGTTACCCTAGCTACCAAATAGGTGGCAATCCACTGAGCACAAGAAGTTATCAGGGACCTGGGGACCCAGGTTGATAGTAGTCTGTCATTCGACACCCATGTAGCTAAAGTAGTTAGGACCTTCTACATTGCCCACCTTATCATGAAGGGATTCTCATCTAGATCAAGGAGGTCATAGTCTCCCTTTACTCATCCTCATCAGACCAATGATTGAGTACAATGCCCAATGTATCTGACCCGACACTTGCAGCAGCTGGAGGCCACAAAGTTCCTCACCAAAAGGATAAAGGGTCTCAAAATCTGTCCTATGCTGCCCGACTGAAAGAACTCCAGCTCTATTCAGTGCTCAGAGGTGACCTTTGCCTAACATACAAGGCCATGTCAAACCCAGATTTGATGAATATGCTTCACCAAAAAAATCTAGATCCATCAGAGCCACAAGGAGACTTAAACCTTGACACGGCTATTAATAGGGATAGATTCATCACCCAAAGACTCCTATGCTGTGGAACAAAATCCACATGTGAGGCAGAGCACCTCGCTGGCCTTGTTCAAGAGAAATCTTGACCAATGGATGGGAGATCGCAGATATACCCCAGGGATTACCTCAGTGTCACTGCTCGACAGAGGCACAGCAAAATAATGGGTATAGTTCCCCATACTAAAGGGGTGGCGTAAGCCACAAAACGATGGGCTAGGCTTGTAAATGCCCTCGGGCAGATAGCCTAGTATGAACCTATGAACCTATGAACTGCATAATGGCTCATTGGGAGAGGACCCTTTTATTTAATGAACCCCTTTTCAAAGACTATGTTGCCTGGTACACTAGGTACCAGGATGACATGTTTATGATATGGAAAGGGCCACCGTACCTTGTCCCATCTTTTATTTCTATGATCTCTGACACAACTGAATTTTTAGATTTTACATATGATGTCCAAGATAATAGCATTAGTTTCTTGGATATTTTGTTATACAAGGACACAGTAAATTCTAGATATAAAAGTGTTATATACAGGAAGCCCACATATTCAAATGCTTTTTTGCATTATATTAGCTGTCACCTTTACCATCAGAAGAAAGCTGTTGTAAAGGGACAGATGGTAAGGGCAGCTAGGATGATATCCGATGAAAGTGATTTCATAGACGAATGTGATAGTCTGGGTTCCATGTTCATTAACAGAGGCTAGCCGAGCTCTTTGATTATTGATATTACATCTGAAGTCACTTATAAACCTAGGATTGGTTATTTTAAACCAATTTTATCAAACATAGGTGACGAACATGGGTTTGATCTTCAGGATCAAAGTAACGTTAGAAATATGGGAAGTACATTTGAGTTTAGAACAAGTTTTCTATGCACCTACAATTTAGATCATGTACTCATTAGGAATGTCCTTTACAAGAATTGGGCACTTATTTTAGAGGACAATGATTTATTTAACCGATTTGGGCTCAAACCAAAGATAACATTTAGGCGAGGTATTAACTTAAAATCACTTTTAGAAGTCAAGCGCCATAATTGTCATAGTAAAAATTTAGGTATGGCTAGATGTGGTGCTTGTCGGCAATGCAGATTTGTCAGCGTGGGAACTAAAGTTACAATTAAGGATAAAACCTATAACATAAGGGGAAAGTATAGTTGTGAGACTAGATGTGTAGTCTATTCTGCGAATTGTGAAAAATGCGTTGCTTTTTATATAGGTAAAACTGAGAGAAAGTTAAAGCAGCGCATATATGAGAACAACTATGCTATGTGTAAGAAAGATCCCACTAATGCCTTGGCACGCCACATTTTAAAATAACCAGATCACAATTTCAAGTTTACTATCTTAAAACATATTAATAATGAGTTAAGAGCAGGTCTTTGGCAAGTACTGTTAGAAAAGGAGGAACTATTTTGGCAAATAAGAACTGCCGCTTATTTTTTCCCTGGACTTAATGAGTATGTGTCTATTGCTTGTGTTCTCAAGCATTTGGCTTTGAGAGGATAATTTTTTAATTTTAATTTTGATTACTATTATAATTATTTTTTATATTTTGTTAGGGTTTTATAAAGTCATTTTTAGTGTAAACATGATAAAGATGTGAGCGAAAGTTCAACATGGGTCTTAAAGTGAGTTTTAGTTATATGCGAATGGCAGTTTGATGTTTATAGTGCTGTCATTACTACTTATTGTTGAGGGCATTTTAATAGAGCTTTGTTGCTTTAAATGCTACTGGCAATTAAGCCAATTAAGTAATTGAGCATTTGAAAAGTTTATATGTATTTGGTTTTCATGAAAGCACTTTGTCTGAAGAAGGAAAGATATTATTCTTTCCGAAAGCGCTAATTAAACTTGGCTTTGTTTGTTCCCTGTGACTGTTCCTGCTTCTTCGCCTTTGTGTTTTTAACAGACAAAGAGGACTTGCAGATATTGATACACTGAAACAGGACTAAATATCTGGGGATGTTCCAGTACATCTGGGGCCTTTCTATCTTTGCACCAACATATAGCACTGTAGTGTGGCACTCTGTGGAGGTGCTATGTATTGCCTTTAAGAGAGGCCAGAAATTCCTCTCTTAGAGTTGGTTCACTTAATGGCCCATCACCTGTTTTCCTACATTGCTGTGTTACGGCTTCTGCTTTATGGGATCCACCATGAATAATATCTTTGGCCCTGCAGTGGATTATTTCATATCTACTGTCTTGCCTGCCAACCACATCTGTGACAGTCTCAACCCAGGCACTGTCACAGTAGGCTAGTCAGCTGCAGGGATTTCAAAGAGCCATCCACATGGGGACTGAGGGCCAGGAGTACCCCCTCATTCAGTATCAGGGAAATTGAGCTTATGTGTGGATGCTGACTGCCCAGCAAATACAGTATTTTTTTCTGGGTGCCCTGTTTTTTACGCATTGCTCTATTTGTATGGAAAACAGTGGTATTAACAGCCTTATGGGTGTTACAAATCCCAACACTACTACTCTTTTCCTAGGTCATATCATATGTTGATGTTGTGCCTGACAGTTAGATATCTGTATCTACATTCTTTAAGTAAGTGTGAGACATCTATGTTTACAGACCATAAATCCCCCACAAAACAATTACAGAATTGCAACTGACAAGGACACATGACCATTACACTAACACTGTGACAAATCTTGAGGCTAATGAGAGATGTGCAAGGCATGCAACACTAAAACTGAATTGAACAATGCTGTGCATATGAGATCAGGGGTGTGACGCCATACAATGTAACAGTTCTGTAGATTACTTTATTTCTGTACCCTTGCAATCTCCTTCTCAATACACTTTGACCAGCATATTTAAAAATAATGTCAAACTGACATCCCTTATAGGCAGCAGGTTCAAAATCAGATAAAAGCATAAATAATACAGATGAATGGATTTGTAAGTAGTACTTACTTAAGCAAGCATATATATTAGGCTGAAGAAAGCATTTGTAAAAAGCACTTTGACAGGAATCAAACTCTTAGAGCAGTGTTTTCCTCATTAATGCAATGTGGGTCACCTGGCAAACATCATGCAGAATCCTACTTGATACCATGCAAATGCGTTGGTCCCTGTGGGCAACACTGCACACGTCAGGTAAGCCTATGCTTTTGGAGAGATGAAGTGCCATTCCATATTTATTCATCTGAAAAAGAAGCTGCAGATGCTTGAACAGCAAACACTGGCATTGAGGACTGCCATGTTTCACACTGGAACCAAAATAAAAGAATATCTATAGTTTCTGAAGTTGCCATCCATCATGCAAATGAGATGCCCATCAATGCCCATCATTGTGTAGCAGATGGGACATGTGAGACCTGATTTGGGTACCAATTCTCTGCCATGTTATACCTAAGATTTTTCAAGGGAGATATTATGACTGGAGAAGGAGTGAGTAGTGCTCCTTATAGAGCAGACAGGTGGTGTGAGGAAGAGACAAAGATATTTCTTCACCTCCTGCGTAAGAATTACAACTGGTGAGTTATGTATGAGGGCTATAAAGGGCCTCAGTATAAGAATGAAGCCTAGAATAGTCTAGCTCAGGCTGTCACATATTCACCTGGCATCCCATGCATGAGAGAACAGTGCCATTGCCATTACAGTGACATCAAGCACTGCTATATTGACCTGGCTGATGGGAGGATGAAGTCAAAGAGCAGGCATCACCTATGTACTGTAAGTATAATATATGGCAGGTACACATCTAAACTGGCACTGCATGACATCCACAAATATTGCACAGGGCTCTCTATGTCTATAGCGCCTGAAGATAACAAAGAAAATAGGCAGCTACACAGTAGAAGACTGAAGCACCTCAGAGGACACTGGTGCGTGTATACGTACTTCATAATGCCTTGGTTTTAATATTAACAGTAGTAGGGACTTATTCAAAAAATTAATAACCTTCATACTTCAGTGCCATTTCTGTCACTGGAGCCATAGCTCAACGGCAATGGTATGACTGTTCAGTGTTATGCCTGTTTATGCATCCCTTTTCAGAGGTGGACAGTTAGATCAGGATGTTAAGACTCTGTTCTCACATTTAAGGATGTTTGTGGGTTAACCCCCCATCCCACCATTATGTTAGCATAAAATATTTAATGTTTATTTTTCTAATTAGTATAACTGCAGTATTACAAATATGAATGATCATTGTTATCAGTTGAGTGGACATGTTTAGTTTTAAAATGTGCTTCTTTTGAACATTACCTGTTTGTGAAATATGTATATCTAAGCAGTATCTATTCTTTGTTTATGTACTTTAGTCTCAGACATCTAAATAATTCATCTCTGACTGCATGCACCTGTTTATCTGTCTAAATAGCTCATCACTTTAGTCCTCTATCTGTCAGACTGCACATAATGGTGGCTGTTTATTTTGGTTCTCTCTCTCTCTCATTTATATATGCAAACAGGCTTGTTAAATCAATGAGTTTTTGTTTGGCCAACAAGTATATTCTGTTTAATGGTATCAGTCTTAATATAGTAAGAACTTCAGTTTTTCATTGTATTTGTACTTCTCTCTCCCCAACCCCTTTGTCGCTATCCTCTCCCTTAAATACATGTATTTTATTTATTATTTTATTTCTCTCCATTTACTTTACTATTTTAGGTAGCAACACAGTGACCTGCACCCATTCCACTGTAAGCCCCCCCCCCAACAGATGACAGCAGCAGTTCCATCACCACTACCAGAAGTACCCAGTGCATCTGTGTTTCCGCCTTTCACAGTTGCTCCTACACCTCCTGTCCTACCTGACCTGCCTGCTTCAGGTTGTCCTGCACCAGATACTAGTACATTTGTACCCGCTGGTCGCAATGCAAGTAGGGTTGACACCTTTGTCACCAGTTGCTTGTTGGTAGACATTGTGGGGGTTAATAGAGGTTAGATTCTCGAATTGGCCAAACAGAGAATCTTTACCTGCAACTCATTGAGTTTACCCAGCAATGGCTCTATCATCTGAGCCAGACCTAGTGATTATAGTACCCAGGGTGGTGAGTAATCTCTCACTGGGTCTCAGCTGACAGAGACTGCAAATGCTAACACCCACGCCTATCAGTCATCCTGGTGTTTCCCTCCTATTTGTGCCCATGCCCACATGTTAGTTGTTCAGTCCTTCCCTCACAATTGCCTCACCTCTGTCTAAAATCTCTTTTACCATTTGCTCCCCACTTTGTTCTCATTGTGCTAGTAGACCCTCTGTAAGTTGTGTCTGTCATCCCCTGCTATACAACTTAACCCTCTAATCTACTGATTACTTCCCCTAATTCCTTCTCAGACTTATCCTTCTTTTCAAAAATATAAAATAGGCAACTATCCCAGAAAAAAAGTATTTCCCCTTCTACCCCATCTTCATCATGCTCTTTCCTTACTTGATCAAATTATTTTCTACCCATTGCTTATTTCCTCTTTTAATCTCTTTCCTGTACTCCCATTTCTAATATTAAATCGGCTAAATTGCTAAACACACTACACACACACATATAGCCATGTAGGACTTCTAAATCACATAATCATTTTGTAGTCATATTGTGAGTGATGGGTCATAGAGGGCACTGTCATTGCTCTTGTGCAACTGACAAGGAATAGCACTGCTTGTTGCATAGCAACAATTCTGCCTGATCACTATTATCTGCTTAGTGTATTGGCCTTGGCTGCCATCAGTCACTCAAATGAGCTGAGCATAATTGCGTGACAGTGAGCAAATAGGAAATAAGGTAAAGCTCAGACTTTCAGTCTAAAAGATTCAATGGCTCAGCTTGTAAACAAAATTATTTGTAGAATGTCAGTGAAGAGAGTGGAGGTGCCAAATCTCCTTACAGCTGTACTGTTTTTTTTTAATGCTTCCATTCTGTAAATAACAATACATTGCTATGTGCTTCACTGACATTTTCTGTGGTTTATCTTGAAAGTTAAAAGCTTGGTAGTATGTCACTGAAGAAAGTACTGGATTCATCTCCTCTATTTAAGTGTTTTTTTTTTCTTATGACAATTGTACTGTAGTACAAGTACAATGATCAAATATTGCTGATGTCATCTTGTTTTTCATGTTTTTTAACTTCATGTACTTCAGTTTGCTTTCATCTCTACCCCACCACTTTATGGATCCTTCCTTCATTTTCTTCCACAGTAGATTTCCCTGGATATATGTGTCCTTGAGTTATAAAAATAGATTACACACAGGCACTGTCAACTCTACTCAGTGTTTCACACCAACTGCCCTAGAGGTTCATGACCATTCAGTGTTTACTACAGT
The DNA here is from genome assembly GCF_019279795.1 of Protopterus annectens. Lineage (NCBI taxonomy): Eukaryota > Metazoa > Chordata > Ceratodontiformes > Protopteridae > Protopterus > Protopterus annectens. The sequence continues at coordinate 92,518,519 of NC_056730.1, read as the reverse complement.
TGCTCGTACATTATTGCAGCCATGAGTTAGCCTAGCATGATCTTCCTGTAGGTCCCTACTCCAGCCATGATGGGTATCTGCTTTTCACACAAACTTGCATGGCTGTATGCATTGTTAATGAGCCTCAGGGTTCTTCATGTCCACATTGTTAACAATGTTGACATGCCTGTGATTGCAGGTGAGACATTTCTGAATCTCTGGGATTCTATAAAGATCATCATGAAAATATTCTTTAAGGCAACTATTTTAATTTGACTTTTGGGTGACAAATCCATCATATGTATAATTTTGTTCTTTGGCCCCATCATATCAGCATGTGTAGTAAACCTTAAATGCATTGTTTGCAGGAAAAATTCTACATTTTTTATGGGTTTTTAAATCTTGGAAGAATATTCTAGAATAAATCTCACAAAGAAATTACAGTGGGAAAGCAACACCAAGTGTAAAAACACAGTTCTAAGATTAAAGACATTTAATAAACTTAACATTTAAAATAATTAGTCCAGCTATATACACATCTAGAGACTACCACAACAGTACTGCATTATATTCTGACAATAGAGGTTTATTGACTGAATAGGTCTGTTCAGTTTTCATAAAAGAACAACAAAGACATGTATCAACATTTCACAGAAAAAAAGCCACAAAACAACTCAAACAAACAAACAAACAAAAAAAAAAAACTAAAGGTAAACAAAGCAATGCAAAGCAATGACAGTCAACTCAGAATTTCTAGGGGTGAACTGACAACACCATTGACTAATTTGTTAACAAATCATGGTAAAGGGAATGAGAAGATTTCTCATAACTAAAAAAATGACTAATGTGATTTTTCATTCACAAGACAGAGGCAAGGCAGACTCTAAACACTACTGACTTGTTAGCTTGGCTTCTGCTTTATGAAGACTAATAGAATTAGTGATGAAAGTAATAATTTGGGAGATATGAAAGTAAGTGAGCCACCAGACCAAGTCAGCATGGCTTCACAGCAAAACGATTATGCCATACAAGTCAAATATAGTGATCTGACCAGTAACCAGGGAGGTATACATGAAGGAAGTTGGATACATAGCCTGCTATGACGTCAACAAGGCATCTGACAAAGTACCGCACAAAAGGTGAAAGCATTAAATACATAGACATTGAGTTGTCATATGCTTTTAGCAGTGATGAAACAATGGCAACACAAAATGATACAGATGGTAAGAATAAATGAATTTCATTTATATGAGTAGATGATTATTGATGGGGTAAAACAGGATCGGTTATGGAGACAGTACTGCCATAATTTTATATCACTAATATTTTACAAGATTTTAGAAGATCTGGAATAAGTTAATCATTTTATTAATAATACAAAGCTATGCAATGGAGTGTAACAAGTTGTGGCAGATCAAGTACAATGAAAATCATGCAGAATAAAGCATCTAAGAATGAATAACCCCAAATATGTAATGCAGAGATAAACAAAAGCAATAGTTGCAACAGTGATGAAAATAAGCTATGGATTGCCTTATTTCATCATCTAGAGGCAGGTAAGCAATGTAGAAAAGTACAGTGAGAGGCTTCTGAAATAGAAAACAATAAATTGTTGTCTTTCTTTATGAATAACTAGTATCCTCAATATGTATACATCCAATATATAGAACACAAAGTTTTTGGGAGCTCATCTTTACAAGGATACCAATAGGTCTTCTGCAGTTTAGTTGAGGGCCACACAATGGAACACAATTTTCATTAAACAGAGTTATAAAAGGAAACATTAAAATAACTTAATATGCAAAATTTTGAAGAAAGGAGACAGAGGGGGTATGAAAAAGACAATTAAATAACTCTGGATAATCCATAAAGCTTAAGTGGCAACTACAATTAAAAAGATATTTATGGGAACTCAAGGACACAATCGGAAGATACAAGGCAGATTGTTAACTGAAGATTTGGAAAAGTTGTTTTTCTCAGAAAGGGCAGTGAATGACTGGATTAGCCTTCAAGGGAATGTTATAGGGTCAAAAACTGAAAGAATACAGGAATACACTGGACAGACATAAGACAGTTGTTAAGTCATTCAGTACTGAGCAGTAGGAAGCTAAATAATCAGACACATTGCTTCCTGATGTTTTTAAGGCAGAAAACTGCTTGCTTTCTGAGAGGCTTTCTCCTACATCTTCTGTTAAGAGCATATATCATATGACTTGCTCTCGTAAATGGTTGGGTTGCATAAAATTCAAAATGTTTGCCTTTTCCTGGTTAGGGGTCACCACAGCAGAATTCCAATCCATTAATGATTGGCAGTAGATTTTTATGGTGCTGAGTTGCCAGCCCAATGCCCAACCTTCAGCAAAGGCACACCCATTCACACGTCTTTCAGAGGCCACTCGACCAAGGGGAGGACATGCAGAGTCTACAGAGAAAGCACTCCAGCCAAGAATCGAACAAGACAACTTCTTGCTGTGAGGCAACAATGTTACCGCTGTAGCGCAGTAGCTTTTGCATAAAATTTCAAAATATGAAAGTTATTTGTGTTATGATGAATTATGCACTGGTGCTTATATCAAAAGAGTACCTGGTGGGGTTGAATTTATTTTTCAAAATTTTGAAAGAAAAATACTATTTTGTTTGCCAAAATTATTAGCATTACAGTCAAAGAATTGTAGTTCTGTAAAGGTACAAATTAGAATCAATATTTCAGTGAATCTGCTTTAAGTTATATATGTTAACACTGGGTAGCACACTGTTGCTTTGTGATTCTGCAAAATAAATGCAAATTATGCATACCACATTTTCACAATATTTCAAAATGGCAATATTAATCTGAAAAACTGCAAGTTACATAGTAATTATGACAGGCAAAACAGTGCACCATAATGTTCTGTATAAGATGGAAGCTTTTTTTTTGCCTGTAGGTCACACAACATTTACAATACTAAAGCAGATAAGAAAATATTACTAGCCTTCATAGTTGCTATACCAACCATTTATATCGCTGGATGTCATCACATTAGCAACCATGTTTTAATGCCAACCTTTAACTAACACTCATTGCCTGCATATGCCACCTCAAAATGATATTATCATATTCTATTTCTTCATAATTAAGGTAACTATAGAAAATATGTCATATTTGTCATAATCTTTCCCAAACAGTACATCCCATAGTGACTGTTCTACTGTGCATGCTGAACAGATCATGCCATTTTTAGATGGCAACTTGCACTGCCATAGACAGCCTTCCATTCATAAGATACTAGACTAAATATTAGAATATTGTTTATATTAATACAGTGTACTAAAAAGGAACAGTTATACTTTTGTCTGTACTTGTCTTACCCAAGTGTATGCAATGTTAATTTTCTTCTAAAACCTATTCCTTACATGGAGGACCCCTGGCATGACAGCATCACATTCCAATTTTATTTCATTAATGTAAAAAAATAGTTACTGTCATTTGTGCGAACTACATTCTGTCACCACGTATGCTGCCGAAAATCAGAATGTCGTGCATAAAATGAAAAGTGTATGGGACGGTCGAACACACTTATATGAATGCAGTAGTGCATTTGCATAAGTGTGTTCGACTATATGTATGGAGATCATGGTACAGTGGGGATTGGAAATTTATCCATATCCCCAATGTAGTGCAATCCTGGAGTTGGAATATATTAGTAGCAGGGGGTGTGGGGGGTCCAGTGGGGCTTGCCCCCCTGCAAAAATGTGATATGTCGTATGGGCATTTGATTTACATCAGTTCCTATACGGCTATTACGTGATGTTTTTGGTGACAATGTTGATTCAAATGTCTCAATCATTTGGGTCAATATTGTGAAGCAACTCATTTGACCGACTCTTATTTCACCAACTTTTAGTACTGGCACTGTGTAGAGTACTGAAAGACATGTAAAAGGCATATGCCCTTTTCCCCACTGTAGTGCAGTCCTGGAGTTAGTATATATAGTTAGGGGGTGTGTGGGGTATGTAACCCCCCCACCTAGTTTGGTTTTATATTGTCCAGTTTCTGTTAAGGGGCTAAGTAAGTTGTGCTTAAGTTCTAGAAAGAGTTAGTCACTGGTGTTGTAAGTGTGCATGTCTATGGTTTAAAATGTAGTATTTTGAAATTCATCATTATCAGGTGTCGTTGAAATGAAAGTAAGTGAAATGAGTTTTAGGTGAAGTGAAGTAGATCCATAAATATATATATATATATATATATATATATATATATATATATATATATATAGTTCATACTTTTATGACAGTTTGCGAACATTCATTAGCTTAAGTCTTGTACTCCTTACAATGATGTTTTACTGAGGGTACCTACCACAGGTGACTGTCTTAAAGATGCCGCCATGTTACCTATTGTAAAATCAATCTTTTGTGAGATATTGCTGTCAGTATTAGAATAATACATTGTACTGCAAATACTTATACTTTCTTGTTATGTTTCTCCTACCCAAGTGTATTTAGCTGCATTTGTTTTAATGCCCACTACTTGTATAGGGTCCCCAAGTAGGTATCATATAGCATTTTTGACTTGCTACTGCAAATATGAGAAATATTTCATAATTTTTATAGTCAGAGGTATAGCTGGTTATTCTGGCTGTGCTATGCTATTCCCCTGTGTGGTGCCCCCTCAACTTTAAAGAACACAGCTCATCCCTTAGATTTCAGAGCAAAAACAGCTCTTTATTCCTTTTATACTGTAGCACACTGCTTGCTAAATTTATAGTGAACCACTACTGCAATTTATGCCACACAAGGAGTGCTAAGGTCATTCTGTTCTGACAGCAAATGCAAAATTGGCATTTGTTTATAAATACCAGTCATGCACTGAAGACTGATTGGCATCTTCTAATTCTGCTAATTCTGTCATTAAACACTTTGTACCCACAACAGCTTCCCCCTTCGCCTTACTAAAGCAATGCCTCTGTTGTTATTAGTCACAGAAACTAAAGCCCTGTATAACCAGCAGTGACATTTTTAGGTTAGGTACCTACTACATCCTGCCACCTTGTAGATACACCTGGAGATTCAGTAAACCAAGTGTTTGCATGATGAGCACCAGTGCTAATTGCATATGCATGCCACACATCACACTTACACAGATACAAATAGGTTTCATGGCCAGCAACAGTGTTGCTGGTTAGGAAACTATATAAAGCAGCACAAACACATTCAGACATGCAGACAAGTTTACTTAAGAGCAAATCTGTTTTGCAAGATTGCACAGACAGCCAGAAAAATTGCAAGGGTTTAATTTAAGGCAATGAATACAGTACTAATACATAAAAACATGCATTTGCATTACTGAAATAAAGGTTTGGTATGATCTTCCAGGGTGCAAATACACTAGCTTGGGGAAGAGTGCGTATTGAAAAGTGCCACAGACATGAATGGTAGGAATGAAGAATGGGGAAAGAAGACATGTAAAACATGGTAATGTACACCAGATAAGGGCATTTCAAGGTATGTGCACCCCAAAGACAAGACAACTGTAGCATAGTAAGCACATATGTATATAATACAATACATAGTGCTATTTACACCTTGTGTGGGTATATTCATATCATTACACAGTTGTTGTATATTATGCGACTGTCACACAAAGTCACACATCACTGAAGATGACTAGTTGTGATATAATTACCCTGACATGATCACTGGAGAGGACAGTTATCAAGGACAGTATATACAATATGGGGTATGTGCATATTGTAATGATGTGCAAAATGAGTTAATTGAATATGAATGTAATGTCAGGATAGGTCTCAACCAAGCGGGGCACATAATAACAGGCTTATGGACAACAATAGACAAAAGCAGGCACTATCATGGACAACATCAGAATAATACCACCATTAATCTGTGTCATTCATGGGAGCTCGCAGGATTTTTTTTCAGTGGGGTGCAGACCTAGAGCTCCCTGACACAGCTATTCCAGTGTCCCATTCCTTGGCTATTTCTCCCCAGTTGCCATAAACACTGCTCAAAACTCTCAGTGCTCATACTGTTTTATACTTTACTTCTACAATAATTACAGATATTGGGACTTAATTTACACCTTTTTATTCAAATTTTATAGCACAAACACTGATAGATATTTGCTAAATAAAGCAATACAGTTTAAAAAAGAAAACAGGCTTTGCATTAAAACACCTCTGCCTTTGACACTCACATGTACTGAAATAGCACTGAAACCCACATACAAAGAAAATGCAGCTGGCCAGTGGTGGATAAAGTTTACCTTTGGGCTGTTTTCAAATCATAGGGCCCTTGCACATACTTTTAGGACCATGCAAAAGTTCTTTGATTCACCTTCCTGGTTGTATTAAATTATAATACATAATAATTAAATTATATCTATTGTATAATATAGCACCACATTTTAGAGTGTGTTTTAAATGTATTGTTTTGAACTTTGTAAGCAATGAAACAAAACATATGAAACAATAATGACAAAACTGCACAATTCAGAACATTTCAAACATAAAAGGCCACTCAAACTTCTGATTACAATCCACCAATATCAGTCAATATGCACAATCTTTGCAGAAATAAAAGTCATCTGAATAATTCCACATTAAAGAGAGATCTGAAACTAATGAACAGGTTGCTGCTAGCAAACACATTTATATTTCAGTATTTCAGCTACAAATTCAGTGCCTTCTGCCCCTGAAGAATAAATTGCCTATGTTACATTAAAATGGTAACCTGGTTTACTGCAATAAAGGATGGCAAACTAAAAAACAGGTTCATAGTGAGTAGGCATCTAATCTAAAGAAGGACATACACAGGACTGCAGCATCCCACCCCCTTAAAATACAAATCTACATGCTGTGGTAGTAGAAGGTATAGCCTTCTGCAGCAATACACAATATCTGTTCTGCTACTAACACTGCTTTAAAATTCTCTACCACAGTAGTGATACCATTTGCTAAGCAAAACAGTTGCACGTTTTAAACAGACTTAGCATGAGCAGCAGCAAATTTCTCTTCCCTTGAAGCTCACAATTCCTTGAAAATGCACTTGAAAATAAATTTAACCTGCTAACTCTAAGACATTTCACTTTCTCTCTCACACACATGGTGGTTTCCCTAATGGGGGGTCGGGGCAGGATGTGGATGTCTAGGGTGATTAGCTTGTGGTAGGATCTGACCAACAAGGAATTGACCTCCAGTGTGGAACACCAGTCACCCATGTTGGTAATGACCAGGTCTAGGATATTGTTGCTCCTGGTGGGGGTGTGGATAAGTTGATCCTAGGCATTGGAATTTATGAATTCTAGAAAACGTTGAGCAAAAGAGTTGGCACATGAGTAGTTTTCCCAGTTAATGGTGGGGTAGTTGAAATCACCCATTATTAGGGTGTTGGGTTGTACCCTAATATTTTTCGGTGTATCAAGAAATGAGGAGTGGGAATCTTGGGGCATGCTGGGGGATCTGTAGCAAGTTACAATTTGGATTTCAGTCTTGCCCAGAGTTAGTTGCACTTGGATAATCTCGTATGCATTATGCTGAGCAACTAGCCTGGAGGTGTGGATATCCTTAATGCATATGGACACGCCTCTGCCTTTAGTATTCCGGTCCAGGTTAGGTGGCCAAAAGGTGTGGTATGAATTATAGCCTGGTAATGCAGGGGTGCTCTCTGGAGCCTTGGACCATGTCTCTGTCACTGCACAGATGTCGATGTTCTCCATTTTAAGGAGTGCCTGGAGTGAATGCATTTTGAGGTTTAAACTTCTAGCATTGAGTCACATTACCCTCAGATTTTGCTTGCTTGTACCTGTTAAGGTGGTGAATTTGTCATTTGAGCCTTGCCTAAAAAAGGGCACTATAGGGGTGGCAAGAGCCTTAGCCAGTATCTGGAATCCCAAGGGCTACTGGTGCAGGCCATCTCTGGCAAAGCATCGTGGTCTGTCGATCATGTCGTCCCAGGCAGACAGATACTGGATCCCCTTAGAATGACAGCTGGACAGCTGAGGGGAATGCTACCTCCCTCTGACACACACACACACACACACACACACACACACACACACACACACACACACACACACACACACACACACACACACACACACAAACACACACACACACCTCAACCTCTTAGTGTAAGAAATCTGGACAAAGCCTGAAATAAATAGGGACAAATTATAAATCTTGCTGTCATGAACTTAGAAAATTGCTAGAATAACAGGATTTGTGTTAGTATGCATTTTTCTAAAGGATATGAAGTCTAAAACTCAAATGTCTATCATTATTTAGCAACTTCAATACTTTTTAGGAGGAACAGACAAAAATCTGGGGCAAAAATCTGTACATTCTGCGAAAACCTGGACAGCTGAGGGGAATGCTACCTCCCTCTTACACACACACACACACACACACACACACACACACACACACACACACACACACACACACACACACACACACAAAACTACCATATTCTTACTTCATACTCTCGCATGAAATGTCCAAGCAGAACAGAACAAATACTAAATATGAGGATGTTAGACTTGTATCTAACTTATGTAGCTTTTAGTACACAGATTAGAAAAAGGAAATAGATGGTCCAATGAAAAGAATTGTTATAAAAGGTATAAAAATAATGAACAATCTGAATTTGAAAGAAAAATTAGTAATGGATCAGCACCAAACAAGTTATATTATATGAACATCTATATTATTTCACCCACTTTTGCATTAAATATATACAAAAACATTCAAGCATTATGGTCTTGTTGACGAACAATTTGTTACTTATTCTGCTGCTGATTTTTATCATCTGAAGAAAAATTGTCCTTCTACTATTTTAATAGACTGAAATGCTGTTCAAATCATATTTAATGTATCAAATGACATAACAGTGAAGCAAGAAAATGAAGTATGCAGAAAATAAAAGAAATAATTACCTCTCAACCTCTTAGAGCAAGTAATCTGGACAAAACCATAAATGAAAGTTGGACAAAGACCCCAAAATAGGGACAATTTTTAAATATTGCACTTACAAACTGAAATTTTCTGAAAGGTATGAAGTCTGAAACTTAAATGTCTGTCATTATTTTCTAACTTCAGTCTTTAATGATTTACCACTAATTTGCCAGAAAACCGCAATTTTATGAAAAACAGACCAAAAATATGAGACAAAAATATGGACATTCTGCGAAAATCTGTACAGTTGAGAGGTATATGTCACTTACAAAAAAAAAAGACGTCTGTGCTGGAGTACACAACTCTGATATATGCACTTAAATAAACGGTACCTTCAAATCTCAGTCTGACTGCCCTGTATGAATGTATTGAATATATATATTGTGCAGATAACCTTGAATCCTTCTGAAAGGAAAAGTATCACCCTCTCAGATTTTCTTGATCTACAATTGTGTGCACACTCTGACATATACACACACAGTGAGATAATGATGTTTAAAATAAAAAATAAAGTAAATAAAAAAAGTAAATAAAGTAATGTAGGTTAGCACCCGTCTTTCATGTTCCCCATTCCAGCTACTTAACACCTCCCTGTACTCTGCAGTTGGAAGTCATTGACTACAAAAATGTAGTTAAAGAAATAAATGATCATCTCAGGTAGAAACAGTTTGTCTTGTCTACTTTTATATTGCATCACATATTCATTTCATATCCTTTCGTGTTGCTACGTAAAATGTAGCAATAATGCTTTTCTACTTTACACTGTTTCAGTGCAATATAGAAAATGTTGATATCCATTAGTAATCTGTAATGGATTCACAACTTCTGCTTCTATTCAGCAGTGACCAGTGGAAAATAACTGAAAAACAACTAAGTGCTTATTGGGGACTGAATGCTCCAACTGCAAGGAGGAGACTTCTTTGTGAGAAATTGAGATGTATTATAGGCATTGATTTTGTCATACAGGTCCCCAGTAGCACCTCTTGTGAATTTTCTGACAAATTTATATGGCCAGTTAATGTGTTAAATCATCAGTCTCCAAGTCTTCAAGAGCTTTCATAGAATACAGTGTCATCTTTTGCACCTGATGTCAAAATTTCACCATCTTGACTGAATTGTAGGGCATAGACCATGTCTGTATTCCCTTTTAGCTCTCCATCTATCAGGCCATTTGCAATATCCCACAGCAGAACCTATCCACCAGTAGCTCCAGAAGCCAAGTACCTCCCATTAGGGGCAAATGTCAAAGCATGAACTGGTCCCTTATGTCCTGTGAAAATTCTGTGCATTTTCGGCTTAGAACATCCCACAGCCTGATAGTCCTATCAGCAGAGCCTATGGCTAAATAGTTGCAGTTGGGATGGAATCTAATACAAGCAACATCTGCCAAATGACCAGCAAATATCCTTAATGGTTGGTAATGGTCTGTGGCCCACAGGCGAGCAACCCTGTCATAACCACCAGATACAAAGTAGTATCCATATGGGGAAAACTGAGTATTCCACATTGGGCAGTTGTGTTAGGACCCAGTCATACACGGTTGGCAGCCTCCTTCATAGTCATGATTTTATCCATCTTGTCATATTCTTTCAATTCAGGCAGTGGGATTCTTGTTTGTGGAGGAGCATTGGGGTCCTGCTTTTTGTTCTTTGAACTCAAGCTATTTTTTTAGGCTTCTTTTTCTTTGACTTTCCTTCTTCATTTTCCCCTTCATCATTCAAAAGCACTTCAATCTCTGGCTCTTTAAGAAGACCAAAGTAAACATTAACTTTGTTGGCTTCTCTCCTTGCTTCGCCAGCCAAACTCCTGGTCACTGCATCAATCTGCTCCTTGCTGTGAGGCATTCCATCAAATATATCTATGTACAGATGTTTTTGAACAATGTTCCAGATCTGGTTGTTCTGTCTTTCCTGGTGGTGCCACTTTAAGAGCTGGTATGAGTCTCGAGAAAGTCGCAGTACCAATTTGCTAGTTTGGAAATCCAGCAAGGTTTTATTTCCCTGCATGTGTCTATTTTTAGAAAAAACAGACAGTACCCGGAGGTCATCTTCATAATAACATTCATGATCACCATGAAACTTTTCAAAGAAAGCTTTGGCCTCATTATCATGTTGGTTGTAGACCAGTTCCTAATACATGTGGTTGAAAAGGGGGTAGAAAAGCTGGGAAAGCTCAGCTCGATGCCAGTCCAGTGCTGACTCTATAAAATGCTTCAATCCACTATAATACTACTTATACATAAAGGGATCTCCTTGTTGAATATACACAGATAACACAACACTAATGCTGGCATGGTCATCTCCAGCTGATGTTGGACCTTTACATGAAGCCTCCCTGAGATCAGACTCTCCCACTAAGAGCACTGTCACCAATATCATGCAGACCAGCCTCTTTACGAAGGACATTTTCAGCTTCCCACAGGTTGTTCTTTCTGAGAAACTGCAACCCAGCAAGGAGAGTTTGTCATTTAGTGAGATCAGATTCTGTATGTGTCGTCAGAACAGCTGCATTCCCTGCGACTGGGCCAAGATTATTGCTACAGTTTGCAGTTTCATCTATAATTTAATTCTTCACTTGAACCTCAGATGACTGAGCCTCCACTTCATCATTAAGTTCTCCCACCGCTGCCATGTTTACATTTTTAATAGGGCTACTGTTTCAAGACTGAAAATGCATAAAACCTGATGCTAGCTTTCCCCCAGAAGGAATGTATAGTAACTCATTCAAAAAGTATCCTGTCTCCCTCCTACACACACACACACACACACACACACACACACACACACACACACACACACACACACACACACACACACACACACACACATCTACAGACCTACCTACTTCTTACACACACACCCTACCTTTACCTGCCTACTTCTTACACACCCCTACCTACCTACCTACTTATCTACATACTTCTTACAAACACACACCTACCTATCTACCTACTTCTTACACACGCACCTCTTAAGCGCAAACACACACACGCACACATCTACCACTAATTGTCCATTTGTCCACAATCCAAATGTCTTCTGGAATTCAAACTCTACAGGTGCAGAAGATGAAAACGTAAACAATCAATCACACAGACTCAGCTCTTTTCAGCTTCTGCATCTGTGTGATGAGACACAAAGGGCATTCTTAAAGAAGAACGCCCTTAAAAATAATAATAATAATATATATATATACACACACACACACACACACACACACACACACACACACACATATATATATATATATATATATATATATATATATATATATATATATATTTTTTTTTAAATGAAAAGAAAATTAATCTTGCGTCCAGCAAGTCGGCCTAGTGCTGAAACTGGCTCTGATCCAGGGGGATGTAAGTGCACCCTTGGTGTCATTGACATGAAATATGTGATTTTCAGTTATTTAGATGTTCTGCAGGAACACACACTTGTACCACTGTAATGATTTGCCAGTAATCTATAAAGTGGAATCAAGCACACCTTCCTCAAAAATTAACACATTTTTGGGGTGTTGAGAGGTACACTGTTATAGCTGTAGTTTACATTATGAGCAATCCTGGCTAGATGACAGGTTTGCATGACACATTTATGGAACAACCCACACTTGCAAGGCTGTAACCCATGCCATCACTGTCAGTGATCTATGTATTTACTGGGTGCATCACAGGAAGATACCTTGAAAGGAAGACTGCACTGTCAACTCATAATGGTTATGCATCACAAATAATACTTATGTATGGCTTATAAGATATATGGAAGCTTACTGTGGCAAAAGTGATATACTTGAGTAAATCATCCCTGGAAACTCAATTATTGGTGTGATGAGGACTGAGAACAATGAGACTATGATATTCTTTGATGTGGATGGCCTGGCCATACTCAGGATTTGTGCTGCATAAAAAGGTTTTGCCACCACTGTGGTCACATGCTGGTGCAAGTTCCACTTACTATCTACCTGAGTAACCAGGTCACATACAATTTGGTCTGCTCATATGGTTGCACCATCTATATTGTGATTAGCTTGTGCATTTAATTTCAAAAAGGAAATAATCATGCTCTTTGTTCATCTAGTGTGTCTCCATGGCTGTGGCAACAATCATTTGTGTGTTAATGCTTTCTGCAGTATATTAGTAGCATTCTTTGATTCAGTGATTATCCATAATTTGCAGTAATCTACAATGCTGGTTAGATAGAGGATGTGTAAGTTTGAATTGTGAGACTTAAATACTGGACAGAAAAGGGCCTAATACAGAACCCCGAGGTACAGACTTGGTCAATGGACTCTAGCTAGAGGCAATTTCACACACTTTGACAATATGTGCCTTGTCTGTGATCCATTTATCCACCCAGTTGGTGATGTAGGCATTTAGGCCCAGTGTTTATGAGCCAGTTTATCTTTAATACCTGACTATGGATTTGTGTCAGATTCTTTGGCAAGGTCAAATTATACGGGATTACAATATTTTCCTCATGCATGTCCTTGGTGACCTTTCTTGAAGATGCCAACCAGATTTAACATGATGTAGCATTAACAAGTCAAAATGGGTTTGCTACACAGTCAGGAGATTACCTCTGTCCTTTTTGATAAGGTCCATAATAAGTCGTTGTTCTGCCTCACAGATGAGGAGAGGCAGGATTAGGGATCTATATGTCACTGCATCAGGTAATGGTCCCCCCTTGTTCAGACAGATGAATGTTGCTGTACTCCCTTCTGCCATAACATAGACTGTCTGAAGGTTGTGTTTAAGGAGGGATCTAACTGTGTCTGCTAAGTGAGGTTTTAAGTTATTGTATAGGCTACCTGGGATGTTGCCAGGGTCCATTGATTCCGGTTTAACCTTAGATAGCCCACTGATGAGTTGCTTTCCTGACAAAATAAACTGAGTAATGTTTGTATGTGTACTTCAGCTGATAGCCAGTGATGACAGGGTGGTGAAGTGTGAGACAAACTGTCAACTAGCAGATTGTCTATTTTCTCCAGCTGAGTATGGCTGTTGGCATCCACAAACAGCTCTGCACTTAGCTGTGTATTTCCCTTAACATTTCACACTTATTTAAAGAAATGATTTGTGACAACACCTCCAAATGCATCTTTGGGTATGCATCACATGCCACACAGTGGTACTGTTCACACAGTCATACAACTCTATGTATATCACGTAATTACATCAATTGCACAACATATGCCTGTATGTTTCATTGGAAAACTGTGTTTCAGTAGCCTGATCCCATATATGGACACATTGCAAATGAGTTGGTTGTGGCTCATGCAGAACAGTTACTGACACAAATGCTGATAGTCACACAATGATGCTGGTAACCACCTCAATAATTTTTGGGAATAGCAACCCAATTGTACATATGAGGAATTCTACAAAGTTTCAATTGAATCAAAACATCATATTTTTGTGTAAAGAGATCTGAGGAAGCTACACATAGCGAAAGTGCTTATCTCATGCAATAAAGTTCTATTTTGGTTATATATAAGTTTCGTGGCTTTTGGACTAATACTTGAAGTAATTTTTGGACTATTCCATGATGTTTGGATTGTTTAAATCTTAGATTTGCTTCGCTCCTACCCCTTCATTTCTGCTGGTTAATTTACACTTTTTATTCTTGGGAAGGAGCATTTGCCTGATTTGACAGTGGTTTCATTTTCTACTATAATATTTTTGTGTATATCACAGCATTACAACATGTGGATGAAACAAGATTTATGTGTCCATGTAATTAGTATGTCTTTATACTGATGTAAGTCATACAACATTTAATGATGGTAGGTATACACATGCACACTTGTGTCATGCTGCATGTGTCACTGTGATGGTAATAATTGTCCAGAATGTTGATCTGCTCCACTACAAAAACACATGCCTTACTAAGTCAACAATATACATGCTATCATCCCATGTCAACAGTTCTTAGGAGGCATATTACTACAGCTGTTATGAAAGGAACATGTCATCAAATGGTAGCACCAACCATCAATACATTACCTCACATCACTAACTGTATTATCCATTTTTAGGCCTACAGTACAAATATACCTCAGAATATCACATGTGGATGGCAGCAACACTGATGTGTGAAATGTTCATTGGGTCACAGGACTTAACTAAGCTAATGACCAACATCATATAAAATCCTATTCATTATTATACCATTGAAACCAAGCTTCCGATATCTATATGATGGAAGATAGTAAGGCTATGTGCATATTTGTGCATTTGTTTGAGTGCATTACATACTGCCTCTGTCCATATGTGACATGTGCACTTCCCCATAAAAGAATTATCAATCACACATCCATTGGTCTGAAGATGGCTTGCAGAGGCTCATGGAAGGACTTTGCCTCATGATGTGCACATGCATCTTTGAGATGAGGATATCTTCCACTCCTCTGCAGGAAGAATGTCATGTGGCAAGAGGAAAAAGGGATGTTGGATGCATGGGGCTATGTTAAAGGTTCTCATATGGGGTACTGAAATGAAAAGTGATTCCAAAGATCATACAATGACCATAATGTGCCACCAACTGCACACACAACAGTAGACTGGGTCTGAATTAAACATTATATTTGTGTAGGTATAGAAGCTGAATTCCATGTAACGCTAGTATCACCACATGTCTGACTTTAAAAATGTTACATTGCACTTTATAGAGTATGATACCATCATTGTGTGCTGAGAAGAACATGTTTGGGGGAGTGTCCAACATGGATGTGAAGTCACATCTTGGGGTAAAATTGTCTCAAAAGAATATTATTTGAGTATATACACAGTCAAGTTGTTTGCTGTCAAATTAGAACCCCTAAATATCTAGTTACAGAAGCTGTAGAACACAGTACTTAACATAACTACCACAGTACAAGTTTGGCTTGAATGCTGTCAAGAGTGCACTTTACACGGGATGACATCACCAGTGTATGTTACAAGAAGATGTTCGAAGCAGTGTGTCTGACATAGCTATGGAATCACTTGCCATTCCAAAATTATAACTATACTAGTTATTCCATACAAACACACACACACACACGTCAACTTCACTGAGACTTCACACACACACACACACACACACACACACACACACACACACACACACACACACACACACACACGTCAACTTCACTGAGACTTGAACTCCTACCTAACTATTTACAGAACACAGTACTTAACACATGCACCACAGCACAAGTCTGGCTTTTATAGTGACAGAGAACAATTTATAGCTTAGGACATCACCCATGTCTGGTGAGAATAACTTCATAATAGAAGTGTCTCACATGCTGTTCTAACATAGTCTCTAGAATGTGAACTTAACTGAACACAAACACACACCAACTGACCACAGCGAGACTAGAACCCTTACCTAACTATCTACAGAACACAGTACTTAACACAAGCATCACAGAACAAGTCTGGCTTTTATAGTGTCAGACAACAGTTTATAGCTGATGACATCAGCAGTGTATGGTTGTGAGACGATCTTGGGAGGTCTGTATGAAATGGCTGTGTAGGCATGTATGACTGTCCAAATATTTGTTCTACATAAAACTTGATTGCTGACAGTAGGATACAGACTCATGCTCTTCTGACTATGCACACACACAAAAGAAAGCAACAAAAACAACCAAAGGAGTAGTCCACACAGGATTTATTCAATGAAGCTCTTTTTGTCCGATTAGTAACCAGGACATCTTCAGATAAAAAATATCTAAAAACATCCCTACTTAAGTTCAACTTTAAAAAAAGTCATATGATCAAATTAGAGTAATGACTACACACTTTCCTCCAACAATTTAACCCTCTGTGTGCTTGAAAACATTTAAAATTACTTCAATTACAAATAATAAGCAGTTCAAAATACATAGCAGCACAACAACAAAATTCTTGTGTTTGCTCTATAACAAGCTAAAGTGCTACCTTCACTCTATTTTTTATGTATATGTAGGCAAATATGTACCTTTTATCTTAACAAATTCTTCAATTTTAAAAGACATAAAACAGAACACATCTCATTTAATCCTGGGTAGCAACAAGCAGTTAAATGATTTTGCCACATCAATTCAAGTTTTTCTAATAATAAAGAACTGGGTCCACCCCTGATGTCCACAGTAACTTGATCAATTGCACTGAATTAAAAAGTATGTGTTTGATTAGAGGATGTGTGCCTAGCTAAGGCATTTTCAAGTTTGCCCCTGTTTATCCTATAAATGTGTTCATAGATACATTCTTTCAACTTACGGTTGGTCTTGCCGATGTAGAAAACTGGGCAAAATTGACATTGGGCTAGGTACACAATCATCCTAGAATTACAGTTACATTTTTTAGTTGTAAAGTATCTTATATTTCTTATAATAAAGCTTTGGCTTATATCCATGTATTTGCAAAACATACACATTTCACACTTATGCATGTCTGGGAGTCCCACTGAATTATGCATGCCTGGGAGTCCCACTGAACAAGGGTTGCTGTTTTCCAACAAATTCTTTAGGTTGCACCCCCTCCTAAAAAACACTGAGGGACCACTTAACTTGTTTAACAGGTCTTGGTCACCCATCAACAAGTTCCAGTTTTTGTTTAGAATGTTTTTGATGTCTAATGCATCTATACTAAAGGTTATGATGAAACTCAATGAGAACTTGTTAGTGTTCATAGTGAGGCAAACTACATTGGTATTGTCATCACTTTGGTTTAACTCAACCTGCGTGTCACTCTGCACTCTATTACTACTCAATAGTGGTTTATAAAAACCTCCCTTTCTTTCAGATTGTACTTCTTCAGTTAACTCCTGAATCAGTGAATCAGAGTAAACCCTCATGAGGAACATACCCCTCAATACTAAACATTCTTCCATGAATTCTTCCTCTACTGAAACTGTCCTTGCTGCTCTTTCAAGTTGGCCTTTGATAACTGACCATTTCTGAAGATAAGAGTTTCCCACGGATTCTATCTTTCATCAGGTCAGTGTCTAAGTACACCACATTGTCTTAGTGAAAAGTGTAAGTAAATTGCAAAAAAAACTAGTTGTGTTGTTGAAATACCTAACTAATTCTAAAGCATCTTTTTCGTCTCCTTAAAGAATGTTAAAAATGTCATCCAGGAAATACGTGTAAAAATAAATCTGTTCATTAATCTCTCTGTTCTTTGTAATATATTCTAACTTTCAATAAGCCATGACCAAGTTGGCAAAGCTTGCATCACAAAGTGAACTCATAGCCACCCAGATTTTTTGTAAATAGGTTTCATTATCAAAAATGATGTAATTGTTAGTCAAGATAATATCCAATAAAGTCTCGACTAACATGACTTCTGTTTGGGGTATACCCCTCAATCTCAACATATAGGAGACCCATTCAATACCTTCTACATGTGGAATTGATGTGTATAAATCCTTAACATCAACTGTTAGAAAGTTATACTCTCCTTTAAATTCTAGTTTGTTCAGTCTAGACAAAAAAGACTAAAAGTCTTTACAAATTTGTGGTTCTTGGCCAATGTATTTTTTCAGAATAGTGTCTACGACTTTAGCACTAGTGTAAGTAATAGATTGCCTGGCATCCACTAATGGCCTTATAGGTGGGTTGACTAGACTTTTGTGGATTTTTGGGATGCTAAACAGAATAGGTGTTCTAAGGGCTAACATTGTTGAGGGAGTTGTAAAGGTTCACATCTATAGTTGCTTCAATGAATAAGTCATTAAAATATGACTTAATATGTCTGTATGCTGTATTACGTTCATTTAAATTAACTTTATCGTAAGTCTCAGTCATTAATACCTGTTTCATTTTCTGTGTATACATATTCGAATCCATCAGTACCAGTCCACCGCCCTGTCTGGTTTCATCATCCCGCCTGAGAGTTTACGTAAATCATTCAAGGCTGCCCATTCAGGTCTTGACACATTATAATTATTTCTGTGTATTGTTTGTTTGTTATTCTCCTTATCAAGTGATCTGATGTCCAACTCACACATTCGGTCCCGCAAAGCAATCAGGGGTTGTGTAGGTGGGTTAAACGTACTGGGAATCTTAAAAGCAGAATCAGGAAAGTCATTATTATGAAGAAGTACAGCTAGATTGCATTTACTTATATACATTTTAAAATCCATTAATGTCTTACTAGTGTCTGCAAAAATGTGCAGGTACAAAAGTCACTTCCTTAGCTAATAGTTCAACCAATGCAGGTTCAATCTGAAGTGTCGAATAATACACTTTAAAGTCATCTTCATTTGTAATAATAGTACAATTGTTATCTCTCTCTACTAAAAACTGTTGTCAGAGAAAGTTGTTACCTCCTCCGTTTGCTCGCTCCCCACATATTGTAATGACCTTGTTGGTTCTGGTAACCTGGGTTGTAGTTGGTAGCTCTGGGACTCTGAAAATTTGTTACTCCAGTTATCGTTTAAGTCATTCCTAGTGGCTAGTGGTCTCTCGCTCATTCTCTGCTGTTCAGAGCTGTTCTGCTGTCTCACACCTGTCATCATCATGTCCATAGTGCTCACATTACTTGGATTAGGAGGATGTGCATATGATCCTCCAACTTGATTCCACCCTTGAGAAAGGGGAGGTTTAGAATACACTTCACCATTGTTATAAACTAAGCGATCCCTATGCAATTTCTTGACCTTAGTAGCTTTAAGTTTATTAATATGTTATAGCGATCGAAGTTAGAGTCAGCTTTAATAATATTATCTAACACTGTGATCTTGTTGGCCAAGTTGTCAGCCATGAGTTGATAATGTCTGGACATAAGAGCCATAAGACATTTTTATCATCCTTAAAGGAGACGAAATAGATGCTTTAAAATTAGTTAGGTATTTCAACAACACAACTAATTTTTTTGCAATTTACTTATACTTTTCACCAAGACAATGTGGCTTACTTAGACATTGACCTGAGAAAAGATAGAATCCATGGGAAACTCTTGTCTAAGATTTAACAGGCCAACTTGTAAGAGAAGCAAGAATGGTTTCAGTAGAGGAAGAATTTGTGGAAGAATGTTCACTACTGAGGGGTATGTTCCTCAGGAGGATTTACCCTGATTCACTGATTCAGGAGTTAACTGAAGAAGTACAATCTAAAAGAAATAGAGGTTTTTATAAACCACTATTGAGTAGTAATAGAGTGCAGAGTGACACACAAGTTGAGTTAAACCAAAGTGATGGCAATACCAATGTAGTTTGTTACACTACGAACACTAACAAGTTCTCATTGAGTTTCATCATAACTTTTAGTATAGATACATTAGACATCAAAAACATTGTAAACAAAAATTGGAACTTGTTGATGGGTCCCTCAGTGGTTTTTAGGAGGGGTTTCAACCTGAAGAATTTGTTGGAAAACAGCAACTCTTGTTTAGTGAGACTCCCAGGCGTGTATAAGTGCGAAATGTGTAGGTTTTGGAAATACGTGGATATAACCCAAAGCTTTATTTTAAGAAATGTAAAATACTTTACAACTAAAAAAATTTAACTGTAATTCTAGGATGATTGTGTGCCTAGCCCAATGTCAGTCTTGCCCCGCTTTCTACGTCGGCAAGACCAACCGTAAGTTGAAAGAACGTGTCTATGAACACATTTATAGCATGAACAGGGGTAAACTTGAAAATGCCTTAGCTAGACACACATCCTCTAATCAAACACATACTTTTAAATTCTGGGCCATTGACCAAGTTACTCGGGACATCAGGAGGGGACCCAGTTCTTTATTATTAGAAAAACTTAAATTGATGTGGCAAATTCATTTAAATGCTTGTTGCTACCCAGGATTAAATGAGATGTGTTCTATTTTATGTCTTTTAAAACTGAAGAGTTTGTTAAGATAAAGGGTACGTATTTGCCTACATATACGCAAAAACAGAATGAAGGTAACACTTTAGCTTATTATAGAGCTACCACAATAATTTTGTTGTTGTGCTGCTATGTATTTTGAATGTATTTTGAACTTTTTATTATTTCTAATTGAAGTGGTTTTAAATGTTTTCAAGCACACAGAGGGTTACATTTTTGGAGGGAAGTGTGTAGTCATTACCCAAATTTGATCATGTGACTTTTTTGAAGTTGTATTTAAGTAGGGATATGTTTAGGCATTTTTATCTGAAGAAGTCCTGGTTACTAATCAGACGAAATGTGTTTCATTGAATAAATCCTGTGTGGACTACTCTTTTGGTTGCTTTTGTTGCTTTCTGTGGTTTGTTTGTTTGGATTTCTGCACACACACATACATACACACACACACACACACACACACACACACACACACACACACACACACACACACACACACACACACACACACACACACACACACACACACCCAGTTGACCACAGTGTGATTAGAACTCCTACCTGACTAGTTACAGAAGCTAGAAAACCCAATACTTAATGCATGCACCATGACACAAGTCTGACTTTTACACTGCTGCTGGACAATTTTATAGTGGCTGACATCATCATACTATGTTTGGGAGAAGATGTTAGGAAGATTGTATGAAATGGCTATGTAGGCACGCATGACTGTCAAAATATTTGCTCTGCATGGGATTGGGTTGAAAATATTTGCTCTGCATGGGATTGGGTTGATGACAATAAACTACAGACTGATGCTGTTCTGATTATGCACACACACTTACACATACATAAAAACCCACACATAATGTGGCTGCTGTGGTAAGTTAACCCACTGTGAGCATTTTGTCCCATCCACAGAATACAGTAGTTCATAATTGCACCAAACCTGAAGTATGCTTTTGCCTTGCCATACTGGTCTTTATAGACAATGCTGTCATCATTATATGATGTGGGTAGCATATCCTGTTATATGAGTGGTGTGCAAAGTGTGGAATTTGTATTTTCTGCTCCAGTTGCAATGTGCAGGTATACTTTAAAAGACAGCTACTCAGACTAGATGCAATAAGCTGTCAGGAATGCATGTTGCAGAACTGAGAAATATGTACCTGTTTCACAATATATGTGTACACACACACACACACACACACACACACACACACACACACACACACACACACACACACACACACACACGTTTTGTGATCAGCATGGATACAACTGCTTATGCATGTGTGTTCATATTTGTGATGAAGTAATGTCCACATTAAGACATCTATAAGACAATCTCAATGTATATTATCAGTATAAAGCTTTACATGATGTAACAATGCAGTTGTGCTATTTAATTTTTTGTAGTGTAGTTGACAATTGGGAACTATTACTGACATATCCATTTTCAAGTGCATGGATGCAGGGTACATATAAGTCTGAGTAAATATGTGTTCAGTCACTAACACATCCCTTCTTTTTGGTTGTGTTTTTACATGGATTTTAATGTAATGAAGATTAACTTGGCAATAAACATAGTAATATATGCTAATCAGCTCTTTCCATACCACACTGATGAGCAACTGGTTTGCACAATTAATGGCAAAGTTTTTGTACATACGAGATTCACATTTAATGAATAAAACTTGAACTTTGAACTTTAGAAGTACTTATGCCTATAGGCTATGGTAGAAATAGCTGACAGATATTGTGTCATGCATACTGTATTTATATTGTAAATGTTTTGTCATAACTTTTAAAATATTAAGTACTATTGGCTCTTGCTTAAATGGGAAAATAGAAATAATTGTATTGGTTCACCTTCCTCCACTTAAAAACACAAAGTGGTGAGGCGTGGCAGTCAACTTTGGTCTATACTGAGTGGAAAGAAAACATTTGATGCCTAGCTGTCTCTGTGGCAGCTGGTGTAAATGATACAGGGTTCGAATCCAGCTCAGTTTAATTTTTTATATATATTTTCAGGATGGCATTAAATAATTAAACGTGATAATTTTTGTAAATGTGAGAGGGAATGACTACAGTGAAGTACTGTATAAAAACTAACATTGATTTATGTCAACAGTACACATATTTATTGGCATTTTTATAAATTCATCAGTCTAAATAAATATTATAATAAATATTTAATATGAGTGCCTTTACTCTGCTTTAACTGTGTGTTTCTTTAGTGTAGCAAGTTTAAGCAGCATTGTGTGGAGGAAACCATACCATGCCATAGAACATGAAGAAGCATTAACCATCAATCTGCACTGGTGTGACATGTAAAACTCTGCAAATGCAGATGACAAAAAGTGAAGGGCTTTATTAGTGGCCATTTTTGGCATATGTGTGATGTGCAATTCTATTTTCTGACCAGACTAAAGGTGTGAAAATGGGGGTAGAGAGAAAAGTGGTGAAATGGGGGGCAGGCAGGGGGAAGAAAAAAGGGGAAAAATATAAAAATGTGTAGAAGGGAATTAGTAAAGAACCATAGCTAACCCACTTCTTCAACAGTGTAAAATGAACATGGATAGAATATTGAATGAATTTGGACTGTCACCTTAACAAAGATGGGTGACAACAATGCAATCATGTTTTATAGCCAATTGGACCAAATCAAGTGTGTTGAGAAGATGCATGTGAAATGGAGAACTATGTATTGGACAATATTTTGTTTTGTGGGACAGGCATCCAGTTTTATGATTTTATTTCAGGAAGAGAGGAATGTGGGGTGTGGGATGTAGCTATGTCAGGGTCAGGTAAGGAGAATAGATGAGGAAACAGGTGCAAACAAATAGGGCAAACAAGACAGAGATGGGGATGGTGAGGGACATAAAAGGTTGGGGAACACCATGATTGGTGATAGGGAGAGGACCTTGGACGCTCATGCCTGTCAAGCATGGAGACAGTGATAATCTAGTCCTCACCATCAGAACTGTCATCACCGTCCTCTTCCTCAGCTTGCTGTTGGAATGCTTGTTTTTTTCCAGCATTGCAGTGAGCATATTTTCCATATGGCTGAGGCATTTACCAATGGTACTTTCTCTCATCTCATGCACCATTCTTGGCATCTCCTGGTGGGTGACAAAATCACCACCTCCACAAATACTCCTGGAGGGTACCACTGCACCAGCTGCTAGGGTAATGCTGCCTGATGTTGAGGGGTCAGGTAATGCAGGGGTTGCAGAGGCAATACTGCCAGGTTGCATTCCAGATGTGTTGGGGATTGATGCAATAGCTATTGGAGGGGTGGCAGGCCAAACTGCATTGGTTGCCCTACCTCCCTGTGCTGGAAATCATTTTGTCAGCTGTCAGAAATTGATGACATCAGAACATTGTGACCACACACATGAAAATAAAAAAGAGAGATAAGGGGTAGGGTAAGAGAAAAAAAATTAGAACAATCATATGTTACATACAATAAATTACTACAACATAAATATAACATTTTAGTTTTACATTAACTGTACTGTGGAATAGTTTATGCGTGTGTTGTACCTTTAAGAAGTGTTTCAGGGTTGGCATGTGCATATGAATTGCAGGTACATGCTAGCTAGCTTCAGTGCCATTTTGAGAGTGCAGCCAGAGAGTGAGCATGCATGAGTGTAATAACAAGTTTGTTTATAAGTTTATCTAAGTTAGAGTTACTAAGCCTCAATCCTGATGTGTTTGAACAAAATAAAGCTGCTTGAACAGAACCCACAAAGACTATTCTATTTTATCCTGACTGGACAAGCAACATGGTGTCAGAACTGGAATTTCAGAGACTGCTTTTCAGAGCTACAAAGTACAGAGATTACAGTGAATGTAAACTAAGAGAAACTAGCACAAAAAAGGACCAAAAACTAACAAAAGGTAATGAAAACTTGCACAAATGATTTATTTTATAAAAAAGATAACATGCAGCATTACAAGGGCACAGACCACATTATTAAACACACAAAAGGCATAAAAGGTTCATTAATAAAACAAAATGTTTAAAAGTAAAATATTTGACACAACAATGATCAGAAAAGCCCATAAGGAGCTCAGAATTACCTTGGAATTGCAAAACTAGCATATTTAAAGCAATACAGGCATGTTTAGAGTAAAAGGAGTACAAGAAAAGTATAATGGGCATAGAAAAATATTAAATGAGCAAACTGAATGTAATACGGGCAGAAAAGGACACATTAAGTATAAATAAAGCAAGATGACTGCATGTTTTTTGGCAAAGTACTGTGTTTTGGCATAACTACTATTTCGCATTGTATTCAGGGCATAACTAGAGTTATTCAAAGTATCTCAAAGTGCGTAAAAAGTGCTTATAGTCAGTGCTTATTACTGTGCATTTATTTCAAAGAGTTTACGTGTGTGCAAAATGCAACTATTTCATGAAGTACAGTCAAAATGCAGCCATTTTGAAAAGTTTCTTGTGCTGAGTGTGTCTATTCACAAAGTGCCACCATTACAGAGTGTTTCTTCCACTGTAAAAAGTTATTTAGGAAAGTACAGCCATTTGGGAAAGTTTAAGTGTGCTGTGTATTGATTATTTACAAAGTGCAGTTACTTTGAAATGTTTCTTAGTCTGAGCTTCTTCTGTCCAGTTCATTCGCACAGTGCAGTTATTTTGAAATGTTTCTTACACTGACAAGAGGTGATTTCTTACAGTACAGTGATTTCAAGAGTATTACAGTGCCCAAGAGACTTATTTTGCAAAGTTCAGTTATTCAGAGGCTTGTTGTGCTATTGGGCATAGCTAGAAATACTGGCATAAATTTCTGGCATATGTATACATGTGTGTGTTCATGCATACTTGCAAAAGCCTTCACTGGCATGTGTTAATACAGCAGTTGGATTTTGAAAACCATCACCATTGTTGTTTAGTCAGAATATTGCAGAGAACTGGAGAATATCTGAGCAAGAATACAACATTTTTATACAAGCAGCTTATTCTGGCAAAGATGTATGCACCAGGGCATTCATTTTGCTAAACCTAGTTGGGTCAGAAGCCATTGAAAGCGAGTGTTCATTTGTGTATGTACCAGCAGTATATGAGGAAGAAGGTGAAAACTGTTATATTGTCGTACAGGCTAAATCAAGGGAAAACCCAGAGTGTTTGAAGGACAAGTTCAGGGAAATGTGTAACCCCCAGACAAATATTACATTAGAGAGGCATTTGTTTTGCACAAGAGATAAAAAAACAGGGGAAACTTTTGCAGCTTATATAACTGACCTGAGAAACAAAACTAAAATGTGTTGGCTTGGTGACTTAAAAGATGAGTTGATAAAGGACAGGCTTGTGTGTGGTATTAATAGTGCTGCAGTGAGAATGATTTTGCTTCATGACAGTGATTTAACACTGAGCAAAGCTATTGAGATTTGCCAAATCCATGAAGTTATGGAAAGGCACACAAGTATGCTTGAAAGTGATAAGAGCATGGTTTCAGCAGGCTCCAAAGCAAAAGTAGACAGCATGCAACACATGCCTAGCAGAAGCAGGCCTAAGCACATGGCACCTGCCACTCCTGCAGGCTCCCCAAGCAAAACCCATAATTTCCCTGCAAGTTCTAAGAAAAGGACATGCTCAGTGCAGTACAAGGGTGAGTTATCAAAACCCAAAGCCATCTTTATTCTTAACTGTTGCAATTGTGGTGTCAATCATGAGTCTAAAACAGAAAAATGCTTAGCATTTGGTCAGCAATGCCACGGTGTAAAAAATGGAACCATTTTCAGAAGTTTTGTAAATCAAGTAAACTTTGCACAGTTATAAAGAAGGGTCACACAAAAAAGCAAGTTGATCATATAGAGAGCTGCAATTCTACTTTCTACATAGATGGTGTATCAGTAATTTGTGCAAAGGGTAATACAGTAAATTTGTTGGCAAAGAATGAAGTGTTTTGTATTGCCCAGATCAATGGTAAAACCACCGAGCTTAAAGTGGACACTGGCTCAAAGTGTAATGTTATGTCAGCAGACACATTTGCTAAGGTGAAACCTAATGAACAACTCCATGTGACTAGTAGTGTGAAACTTGCTACTTATGGAGGTGAAGAAATTCAAACCGAAGGCTCAGTAGTGCTTTCATGTTATTTGGCTAGGAACTGTTACAGTTTGTTATTCTATCCAGTCCAAAGACCTGTGCAGTCATTATTGGATCTCAGAGATAGTTTGAGAATGAATTTGCTTTCTTTTACCAAAGAAGTTCATCATATAAGCACATATTCTAGTTCCAATTTTACTAAAGCTATTTTCTCAGAGTATGCTGATGTTTTTGATGACAAGTTGGGCAAACTTCCATATGAAGTTTGACCCAGAAGTCAGTCCAGTGATCAGACCAGCAAGAAAATTTCCAGTAATGATGCAGAATAATGTTAAAGCTCAGATGGATAAAATGGTGCAGCAAGGTGTAATTTGTCCAGTTACAGAACCAACTGAATGAGTGTCATCCATGGTAGCAGCCCACAAAAAAGGCTCGGACAAAATCAGAATATGTATTGGCCCAAGAGATTTGAACAAAGCATTAAAGAGACCATACCATCCAATGCATACAGTCAAGGATGTAGCAGCTCTAATACCAAATGCCACTGTTTTTTCTGTCTTGAATGCAAAAAGTTCATTTTGGCAAGTGATACTTGATTGCAAATCCTCATTACTGACCACTTTCAGTACCCCATTTGGCAGATATAGATTCCTCCAGATGGCATTTGGATTAAATTCTACAAGTGAAGTCTTTCAGAGGGCAATGGAGCAATTTTTTTTCAGGTTATCGTTGTGCCATAACAGTAGATGATTTATTGGTTGGAGGCAATGGTGAAGCAGAACATGACAGAAACCTTAAGAAAGTTCTAGACAGAGCACGTGAACTGAACTTAAAGTTCAATCCTCTGAAGTGCAAATTCAGACTACCAGAAGTCACATATGTAGGTCATTTATTTACTAGCACTGGCTTGCGACCAGTCCCGTCCAAGCAAGTAGCCATTCTTGAGATGCCAGCACCAGATAATATTCAGGATCTACAATGTTTTCTTGATATGGTCAACTATTTAGGCAAATTTATACCAGACTTCAGTGAGTTGACAGCACCTTTGAGAGAGCTGATGTGCAAAAATGTTATATGGTCTTGGTTGGAACAGCACCAGAATGCATTTGAAGACCTTAAGCAGAAAATTGCCACCCTACCTACATTTTGACACTATGATGTCAATAAACTAGTAACTCTTTCCTGTGATGCTTAAAAATGTGATTTTGGTGCAGTTATTCTTCAAGAAGGCAGACCAGTAGACTATGCATCTAGAACTCTTACTCAAACTGAAATGCAATATGCTTAAATTGAGAAATAACTTTTGGTAATAGTATTTGCATGTTCAAAGTTTCATGATTATATCTATGGTCAAGCTATTCAGATTTAAACTGATCATCAACCTCTAGTTACTATTCCAAAGAAGCCTTTGCATTCAGCTTCAATGAGATTACAAAGAAAGATGTTCAAATTACAACTTCAGAATGGTCTATATGAAAGGTAAACTTCTTTATCTGGCTGATACCTTATCCAGATCACCCAGAAATACAACAGAACAGCTTCATGCAGAGAATTTTGACTTTATCATGGAGGTGCACAATTTTTCTTCCATGAGACTTGATGAGCTAAGTAGCTAGTGATATATTCGAGTGGAAAAATCAGCGTTACTTACTGTTGGTTGACTCTTATTTGAACTGGTTTGAGATTGATTTACTACCTAATCTAACATCTACTGCTGTTATCACCAAGTTGAAACAGCATTTCTCAGTCCATGGTAGTCCACACAAAGTTATTTCTGACAATGGTACTCAATTTACTAGTCAGTTTTTTCAGAAATTTGCAAAGGAATGGGACTTTGTACATGTTACTAGTAGTCTAGAATATTCACAGTCAAATGGACTAGCTGAACATGCAGTACAGAGTGCAAAGCAATTACTTTAGAGGTCGATGTCTTTTTGAATTTACTCAATCTCAGAAACATACCCCGTGACAATATACTTGGCCCACCTTCTCAGAGACTTTTATTCAGGAAAACCAGAACAACAGTGCCTAATAGTTCCAGTTTGTTGAGGCCTAAAGCTAAAAAGAATAGGACAATTAGAACCCAATTATTCAGAAAGCATTCTTTCCAGAAGTCCAGGTATGATAAATCAAACAGATTTCTTCATCCATTGAAAGAAGGATAGACAGTGAGGATACAAACGGCAAAAGGTTTTAACTGGATTGGTCAAGTCACAGGTATATGTACCAAGCCAAGATCCTACTTCATAGAATCTGAGAGTTAGGAGTACAGGAGAAATCACAGACATCTTCCTGTATCACAATCGATATCACAGCATTGTTCCTGTGATACAGACTCTAGATCTCAGAACAATCCAGACAATGTTCCTGTTGCAGAATGTGTCTGGACTTCTACTTCCATTCCTGATGATGTTCCTGATGTCCATGAAGTTGAACATTTAGCACAGACAATCCCAGTTGCTAGACTTAATTTTAATTTCTATGTCACATGATTTGGTTGTATTTCCAGACCTTGTGTGAAATACCAGCAACCTGGACATAACTGTCTATATGTATTTAGTTCTGTGTAATTGCATGACAAAGAATTATTTGTATTGATTGCATGTCAATTAATGTCATCAATATTGCATGACTGATTTCTCAAAGAGGGAGGATGTAGAATAGTGTGTGTGTTGTACCTTTAAGAAGCATTTCAGAGTTGGCATGTGTATATAAATAGCAGGCACATGCTAACTTCAGTGCCATTTTGAGAGTGCAGTCAGAGGGTGAGTATGTATGAGTGTAATAGCTAGTCTATTTATAAGTGTATCTAAGTTAGAGTTATTAAGCCTCAATGCTGATGTTTTTGAACATAATAAAGCTGCTTGAACAGAACCCACAAAGACTTGTCTATTTTCTCCTGACTGGACGAGCAACATGTACTTTTAAAAAAACTACAAAGTAGGACTTATAATCATTCTAAATAATCCTTGCAATATGCTTTTAGAAATAATACAGATTAAGTTAACAACATGGCATTTATGTCAGTTTTATTAAAATTAATATTTAATATTGTGTAATTATTTTACAATATATTTGTTACCTGTGGGATGTGAACCCACAACATCTAAATACAGTATTACAATTGACTCATACAATTACCTTGAGCTACAGAATGAAGCATGCATGCTTGATTTACAGTTAAGATATGCATGCTTAATTTGCTGCTAGTGTATATAAGAGCAATACCTTTGATAAACTAATAATTAGTTTGTGCAGCATGCATAGCCCGTGGTTCTCTTAATCTCTCTAAACATTCAGCATGGGCTTTTCTGTTTGCTGCAATCTCCTGGGCAGCTATAAAATAAAAAGGACAGAAAAAAGAGCATTATGCAAGTCTTGGCTATCTCCAGCTTTGTATATAATTGAAAGTATCTTTATATGTATACTTACACAACTGTGGGATGTCATCAGTCCTAAGCTCATCCAGCCATTGGTTGAGTTGTACCTGCTTATGCCTTTTCAGGTTATTATAATGGTGCCTGCATTGTTCTCCAGTGCGTGGGGTGCTAGTTGTACTGGAAACAGCCTTGGCAAGACTATTCTAAGTTTCTGATTTATATTGAGACCTGGTATATTCCACCTGCAAAAGCCTATGGCTGTGATGCTTTATAAGGAGTCCAATGAATATTCTTGAGTCCTCTACATCCCATCTTTGAGCCTTAAATTGGAGAACTTCCTTTCTTTCTCCTGCCATGTCCACACGAGTCAAAAAGCAGCAGTTAATGTTTTTCCGTCAATTTGAGATGTCATGTTTTATGGTTAGTGTGTGAACCCAAACAACCATGCCAACCACATCTGCATGATGATAAGTGGAGAGCAACATTGCCAAACAGAGAGGAAGGTAGTTTATGAAATAGGAAGGATAATATGACAACTGACATTAGCGTATGTGTTGGATGCTGCTGTACCTGTCAGACGACTTAACTTTTCGGAGAATTATTGGGGTATAAATTTTATGACATGACATTTTTTGTGGCTTTACACACTGATAAAAGTAATTTGTACAATATAGTGATTCAAAGCTATGTGAAATAGACAATACATATTCTTCCACATAGGTGTTTTTTTCTTCTTGCCACAGAAGAAGTTTGTCAGGCATGCTCATTAATTATATAGACACATTAAACAGTGAGTAGTTAACCATGTATATGTGTGACCTGACAAGGTCCTGGTTTATACATTCATGTGTATATGACTATCATTCAAATATGAAGTCCATCTCAGGGTAGAAAATACACTTTTAAGTACAGAAATGTAATTGTCACTGCATCCTCATTCACACTTATAATTCATGTGATATCCTCAGCTATACGTACATAGTTATTGTAATTTTTTAAAAACACTTTTATTGAGTTATCACTTGTGACATAGGCACATTTACATTTATATAAAAGTAATCAAACTGTACTTAAAACTTAAAATTAACAAACATTATGCTTCACATATATTGCTATATAT
Organism: Protopterus annectens; assembly: GCF_019279795.1. NCBI lineage: Eukaryota > Metazoa > Chordata > Ceratodontiformes > Protopteridae > Protopterus > Protopterus annectens. The sequence goes on along the minus strand of NC_056730.1, from coordinate 92,487,221 downwards.
CATATAACCTAAGCAACATTACATAAGTTATTGAATTCCTGCCCCTTTTTTAAATAAGAAACAAGTACACGGACAACCCTCTTCTACCACCTAGGAACACAATATGTCAGAGATGCAATTATGTTAAGAACCTAGAATCCTTGCTGTCTCATTCACAAGCCAGTACATCAGGCACTGAGAAGGTTGTCTACACAAACACCACAAGCACCACACCTGTACAGTACATTCCTACATAGGTGGAGGTTCTCAACAAAAACATACCTAAACAAAATATACCTCCAAGACAAATGCACACATGCACATCACAACTCACTGCACCAAACACTGCACATAGTACACATGCCTGTGTCTCACAGCCTCTAAGGCCCAGCCACAAACCCAACATACTAGTCATAGCAGACTCTATTCTGAGACACACAGATGTGCCCCTCGCCAGGCTAGACAAGGGGAAAGTCACAGTAAGTTGTTTGTCAGGTGCTAGAATTTGTCATATCACTCACACACTCAAGTCTCTCAACAACAGGTACTGTTATGACTCTGTCATAGTCCATGTTGGTGTGAATGACTTGAGAAGTACCTCTCTGGACTATATGAAGGGAGACATGATTCGCTGAATATGTGTCCCAGGCAGGTATGTCCCTATCCTTAAGCAGCATCCTACCATCACCCGGAATGATGCCTCAGTACAAACAGAAAATTACTGACTTTAACAATTGGCTTGGTTTCTGGTGTCATTCCAAGGGGATCCAGTACCCGACAGCCTGGGAGGACATGATTGACAGACCACAATGCTTTGCCAGAGATGGCCTTCATCTCTCTCCCCTGGGCTTCAGGTTTCTGGCAAAGGCTCTTGCTTCCCCCATAGTGCCTTTTTAGGCACAGTCATGAGGACAAAATTACCAACATGAAAAGTTCTTCTAAATGAAATTTAAAGGTCATACTGCTAAATGCTAGGAGTCTCTTAACATGAAACTGCACTCATTGCAAGCATTCCTTACCCTGGAAGATGCTGACATTTTTTCAGTCACTGAAACCTGGTTCAAAGCTGCAGAAGCACCCCAGCCTTACCAGGTTACTTGTCTTACCATACTGTCAGACCCCAAACAGAGGACTACAAAGTCAAAGGAGATGGAGTTTCAATATTTATCAAAGACATACACACCTCCAGGCTGGTCAAACAGTATGACACACAGGAGACACTCCAGGTGCAGTTAACTATTGACAAAACACCTATTCAAATCATAGCTAGCTAGAGACCCCCAACCATGACTTAGGAGGCCCACTCCACCTAGCTGGACTTACTTGAATCCATCAAGATTCAACCCTCTACCCTGATCCTGGGTGACTTAACTACCCAACCATAGAGTGGAAGACCTATTCTAGCTCAAACACTAATGCCCAGAGATTCCTCAACTTCATCAGTGCCAATGCATTGGATCAGCTGGTTGACACCCCCACAAGAAGTGAAAATATCCCAGACCTGGTACTAACCAACATGAGTAGCCACTGTAGCACCCCTACAGTGTCATCCTCCTTGGTAAGATCTGACCATAAAGCAATCACTTTCGAAGTCACCATCTCCCCTGACCCCTCCCCCCCCTTGCCAGGGTCGAACAAAACAACTTTTTCAAAGCTGACTACAACCTCCTGATAGCAGGTATAAGCAACTTCACAGCCACCCTTCCTTCAGTTGAATCAAGCACTAATGTCCAAGCCTACACTAAAAAACTATATGAGCACCTATATAGCTGCATGGACTCAGCAATACCTGACAGGACCAAATCATCTTCCTCAAGGAAGAGTAAACCTGTCTGGTGGACAGCAACAATAAACAGACTCTGTAATAAAAGGAAAAAAAATTGCTGTCCAGGACCAAGAAAGAGCATTGCCAAGTTGGAAGCAATCTCTCCTTTGTCTGAACAAGCAATAAGGTCACTGGTGAAATACTCTATGGCCAACTTCGAGTCCAAATTGGCCACATCCACTAAGGACAATCACAATGCCTTATTCGCATACATCCACAATCTCAAAGGCAACTCCCAAATCTGCTCTAAAATGGTGGTCAAGAATACCACATACACAAACCCCATAGCTATGGTATAGGTATACCCCTAGGATTGGTCTTGGGGCCTCTACTGTTTGGGATATACTTTTCTCAGGTGCAAGCCAAAACCAGTGGTCTGTAGCTGACCAAGTTTGCAGATGACTGCAAGCTAACACTGTCATAAATTCCCCTAGAGCTGTGAACATCCTCCAAGAGGGCCTTAACCAAACTAATGACTGGTGCCAGAAGCATGATCTCAAAATGAATGCCAAGAAATGCATCATTATCCCCTTTGGGAAAAATGGTGTCCCCACTAATTATCATGCTAATAACAATGTAATAAACATGCAATCAGTCGTGAGGGACGTGGGCACCCAGGTTGATAGCAACCTGACTTTTGAACACCATGTTGCCTCCATTGTACAGAAGGCTTTCTACATGACCCACCTCATAAGTAAAGGTATTTCATCCAGGAACAAGGAGGTCATAACATCCCTGTACTCCTCCCTTGTCAGACCCATTATTGTGTACAATGTCCCCTTCAGCATGTACCTTGACAAGCACATGCAGCAGCTGGAGAGACCACAGAGGTTCCTGACCAGGAAAATCTAGGGTCTCAAAAACTTATCCTATACACATAGACTAAAAGCCCTGTCCCTCTACTTAGTCTCATACAGACTGCTCAGAGGTGACCTATGTCTGGCATACAATGCCATCTCAGACTCAGCCTTGATGGAGTTGTTGCATATCCGTAAGTCAAAATCCGCTCGCACAACCCACACACAAGGTCTCAACCTAGCCTGTGACATTAATAGAACTTGTTGGCGGGATAGATTTGTGTCCCAATGACTCCCCCATTTGTGGAATAGACTTCCTCCCCATGTCAAGCAAAGTACCTCACTAGCCCTCTTTAACAGGAACCTGGACTGGATGGGAAACAAAAAATATACCAGTGGGATATCACCTGTGTCCCTGCTGGACAGGGAAAACATGTGCTTACTTTGTGGGAACTTGGGTGAAATTCTTGGCTAGGCTTATAAGGGCCTCCTGGTCAATAGCCTATATCCAATGAACCTATGAACCTTCATTAAACCATCACTTATGACATAAGCAATCATACATTTATATAAATGAAAACAAACCACACCACAACAATCCAAGTTGCAAGCATTTTTCATCACAAACCATACCAACACACTTCCAGTTGCAAACACTATATATCACATACCTATCCAATAATTTTCAGTCACACATTACATAGCTCATTTAAGTCCTGCTTTCTTTAACCCTCATTCCTCCCCTGTATGTATTGTTCCCACAATTCCCATTTTTCCTGTGTAGTTTGCTCCTACCTTTTTGTAAAGATCTCAATTCTAGTTAGGCTTGCCACCCCTCCGTTTTTTTTTCCGGACTATCAGGAAATCAAACTGATTCTCCGGTAGCCCGGAAAACACTGTACAAACTCCGGTATTCTTTTTCAAAAAGGAAACAGACTATCGGAGTTTGTAAATCGGCTGATTTACTATGCTTTTTTTACAGAAAAGCATAGTAAATCAGCCAAAAGCAGGCGGCGGGAACGAAAAAAGAGGGCGTTCCCGTTGAGTGATGCTGTCGTGACGTCACGAAATAGGAGGTATGTTGGCGGGAGAGGGGGTTGGGGTGGGCGGGGTTACTGGTGACGCGAGGGGCGCGGCTTTGCTCCGGTTTTAGCCGTGAAGGAAGGTGGCAACCCTAATTCTAGTTGTTTTTATCTCTGTTACTATATTCATTACTTCTAATATAGTTGGTTTAGATTTTGATTTCCATCTTATAATTATCCTTATATTGATCTTTAGTTTTAAAAATTGAATGGAACAGCATTAATAAAATTTAGAGTGTACTAGATTAGAACCCTGGCTTGCCTATATTGTGGGCTTGAACTTATAACAGTTGCTACAGGGAAGGCTGGGCAACAGGTATAATATTTACAATCCTTACTATCCAGAGTGCTCATTGCAACTGAGGACTTGTTTGCCAGACATGCTTATTAGTTATACATACACATTAAATAGTCGAATGGTTAACCATGTATGTGTGTGAAATGAAAGTTCAGAAAGTAAATGTTTAATTGTAGAACCATAACTGTATTGATACCCACAGTTAGACATATAATATATATGAACTCGTGTATGCTCAATGAACTTGCTATACATAGTTATTTTTATGTATAATTATTTTTATATTGTGAATTTTTATATAAATTACAGTAGGACAACATAAATAAAAGTTTGAATTTGCTGTATTAGAATCCTGGTTTACCTGATTTGTTTCCTTTAACTTACACCTGCTACCACAGGGAGAGCTAGGCAGCAACTTTATATTTTCACACTCATTTCTGAGTCTATATGCTGACTACCACACAATGCTGCTTACAGTGTTTGCACAATGGAAGAACACACGTGTTACAATGTATCTTTTTAGAAATTGACAAGTCTGCAGGTGTCATGGGAGCTTGCTGACAACCACACAATGCCACTAAATGGCATTATGCGATGGAAGGCACATGATGCAACAATGTATCATTTTTTAAATTGACAATGTCTGCCTATTTTATGCAGGTGTTCTGGAACTGGAAGTGCTGTGGAAGCATGCTGACATTGCACGACTGAAGGCAAAAGATGTAACAATGTATCTTTTATGAAACTGACAATGTCCACTTGTTGTCTGGGCCATTTAACTGTGTTTGTGTGGAGGTGAACAATGGGCAAACAAGGCAGGCAAAGCTTAACATGCATTATTATTGTAAGAAGTGTTTTTTAAGTTTCATCTTTAAAAGATAAATGTGGGACTTGAATCATGATCTACATAATCTATATACTGTGCAATTCATCATGTTTATCAGGTGTGCTACACACACAATTGGTTCACAGCTGTAATTTATGCTGTTTTTATCACAGAAGCAACTTCAGTTCATTTTAATGTATTTATCCGTGTCACAGTATTTGCGTTAAGCTATGCACTGTGCAAATATTAATATTTAAAAAGTAACATAACATTACAACATGCATTTTAACACATATAACAGATTTCTACACAACTCTGGATTTGTACTGTCATACTAATGAACCTACAAAACACAATAAGGGTGTCTTATCTCTCTTTGCCACAGAAACAACTTTACAGCAGGAATGCAAATCATTGTGCATACAAGCAAGTCAGAATTCCTCCACAGTATTAACAAGACATGTACACTCTCAGTTGTTTGCACATGTATTGCTTACATATTCATTGCAATGAGTGATCACACAACCATTTATGAGTACTGTTTGCACCAATGCATCTCTGTCTTCTCTTTGTCTTTTACTCAATCTTCTCTTATCTGTGCTGTACTCTCAGACATGCAGTCTATAGGGCATTTTGTATTATTGTCCTTTAAATGTATAATAAAATAAAATGATAGCAAAAAACAGTTTTCAGCAAAAGCAGGAGAGTTTGACTGTTAGTGAACAAAACTGAGAACTATGTGCTGTTGACTTCCATTTAAAAGCTTGCTACAGTTACTTCTACAGTTTGTAAGTGTACCCTGGGTGACGCACCCACTGCAGGTAAGGTAGTCTGAATTGCTGTTGTGTCTTCCTTCTCCCTCAGACTAATCATTCACAGTTCCAATCCATTAGCAGCTAACAAGGAGGTAGTACCTACACTATGTTTACACCTGTTACACGAAGTCAAACATTTGGGAGTCAGCAAATCTAATGGGTTCACACCTCATTTCTAGTTTCACCATGTTCAGAGGCCTGAATCTGCACTATAAGAAGGTAACTGTGTAGTTAGGGAACTTGATGAGGAGGAGATTTGTGAATTTAGAGAACATACAAGACTGCTATTCCTTTTGATTTATGTGCAGAGAAGGGTTCTGATCTTGCTAAGGTATGATTTTATTTTTTAAATATAGTCTAGATTCATTAACATGTTAGAAAATTTTATATATATATATATATATATATATATATATATATATATATATATATATATACACATTAGAAAATGGAACTTTTATCTGTATGCACTACTTCACTTCACTGTTGGCATATCCATTTTTGGCAGGCATTTACGTTCTCAGATAGACAGCCCTTATTAACTTTCATCACAAGTGTTATTGTTAAAACTGGTTATCTTACAATCTTCTATGTTATTTCAGGGAAATGTAATGTACAATATTGTCAATGACACAGGAGTGTTATGCTTCTAAGATGGCCCATAGACACCTCCAGGGGAGTGCTTGGCACAGTGAGAGGTGACTGGCAATCATATAAAATTTACTTTTCTGTGGTAAATGTGTAAACATTAGGTGCAAATTGTGTTGGAAGTATTTGTAATAATTGAATTATCTGGTATTCCTTTGTTTGTACAAACTGTCATTTGCCTGTTATTTTGGGGTTGGGGGAGCCAGGTGTCATTTGTCTGTTGCCATAACATAAGTTCTGTTTCAAGAGTTTTACTCTTGAAATTGTGTAGGCATCCTGCTATTTCCATGGTAAACAATACATTACTGAAGTGGTATTCCTTGGTTTGGCTTGTGTGTGAGCATGATATGTTACAACCACATAATATTCAGTGTTAATAACTGAAATTTGTGTCTCCAGTGGTTAAGGTTGAAAAAAAATATATGTGTGTATAGGATTTTGGCATCCAAGAGTACAAATTCATATAAATCCCCTCTTGATGACTCTGAAAATGACTTAATAGTGCATGCATTCAGATGACATAGTGCCTTTCTGCTTGAGAGAAGATGTGGGATATGGCTGACAGAATGCAGATTTGCAACCAGATAGTCAATGAGATCAATGTCATGGGGGGGGGGTTGCACCCGAACTCCACTAATATGATTTCATCAACCTGGAGGAGAGCAGCTGCAGTTGCCTGTGAACAGCTGGGGGGGGGGTGCCTGCTACCGAGCCACCACTGACACCAAATAAATAGTTCCTATCCACTCTCAGAGATCCAGTGTGCTCAGTGGAAACTGTACACCAACATGTGATTGACATTGGTGCTGATTTGTTTGGGAGGATGAGTATGTGTCAGGAAGAGCTTCCAGGTAAGCCTACATATGTGAAGTTTTAAGATTTGGTTGTATAGTAAAATATCGTAACTAATATTTCATGCTTTTTTTTTGGATGAACCTTTTGATAAATTAATAGACTTTATGACACATTTTTGTTAAGTACACATGGGCTTGAGTGGACGTGTCAGCCAAGTTTCTTTTAAAAGTATTGTTAATGGACATGTAGGTAAAAATTGTGTATTCACTGTCCCCCTGTGTTATTGCAGTTGTGATGATTGTGTGTTTACCTTGCTTCAATTTTTCCAGGACCATCATCTCCATCAAGTGTGGAGTCATCTGCACATGGTAAGGCAAACATTTTTATTTAATTACTGGTGACCTTTTGTCAGATATATGCATTTATCTGTATATGTGAGGTGGGTGTATTGAGTATGTGTATTGCTGCACCATCTGCCATACTGTGACCACTGTTAGTTTGTTATCATATATATTGTTTTAAATATTACATTTAATGTAGGTATTAATTTTGTTCATGTGTTTTTTGCTTATTATCACACGTGATCCTGACAGTGGAAGTGTAAGACTCTTGCCACCTGATGTCACAGTATCAGCAGACTCTGATGATGATGGTGATCAAACAGAAACAGAGTTGGGGGGGTGCAGAGGTTGAAACTGACATTGAGGTTGACATTCAGCCACCCCCTCTATTTCTGTCAGGCACAGTCAGTAGACCTATGCATACCTATTCCACTGAGACCTCAGATATTGGACAGGTGGAGGATGACACACTGTGTTGTTACTGCGGCTTCAGTACCGGTTGACTCAGGCCATAGCCAAAGTGTGGGATAGGTACTACACAGGAGAGTTGTTTGGGGTGCTTGTAGGAGGCCTGCTGTCCACCCTCCACCTGATCCTTTATGTGCCACTCAATGTATGTTTAAGGCTGTCATGGAGGCACAGATGCATTCCACTAGAGCCTCTGAGAATATGCTTAGGGTTGTAGATGTGGCACAAGCTGATATGTGTGACTGCCTCTGCTGTGTGGCCAATTCAATGAATCAGATGAATGACACGATGTTGGCCAAAGTGGCCGTGCCTGATCATGCTCCTGTAGTGGCACTATTTCAACTGTTCTGTCAGGGATTGAGGTTTGCACACCCAGACATGGTAGACCATGGGTGCATGGTCCTGGGAGCACTCATAATCAGAGCTCATCCAGTAGATATCAGTCACATTCAGATAGCAGCAGCACATCTGACCATTGGCAAGGATGTGCCAGTGCAACTCCTGGCAGAGCCAGATCTTGCAGTGGGGGGAGATGACAATGAAATGTTACTTCTACCATGCACGGCTCACACCTATCCGACATACCAGGATGCAGAGCTAGCACAGAGCTTGGCTGTGTTCTAGCAGATACTCATACACACGTTTCACCTTGAATGCCTGTACAAACAAACACCCACATATATATCAGTTACATGGGTCATTTGTGAGACTTTCTGTCTCAGTGGCCATTTGATACTTTATCAAAATCTCTCTCTGTCTGTCTTTCTTACATACACTCCCTACCTTTTGTGTCAACCTTGGCCTCTTGCATCTCCCCCAAACAACACCCTGCGCAAGTGATAACTGTGCCATATCCTTGTTTTCTATGTTTTAGATTCAGGGATGAATACATTTTTTTGTATAATATCTGGGATGCATAGCTGACTGAGTGCTTAGTATATCTGTGTTTGTGATGCTCTTGAAAATTGCACTGCTTTCTTACAGGTTTTTGTATTGTGTGTATCTTTAATGCATGGTGCCTATTAGCTGATAGAGAACACATCTATTGACATAAGTCACTGCTGTCACATATTGATGTCATTGCTGTAGAAATCACCCACCTTCTTCTTAGTTACATTACCAAGTAACACTATGCAAGGATACCCCATTCATTTGTGTTCTTATCCATTTATTTTCTTATTCCAGGTTCATCACTTACCCTAATAGTCCTGCAGTTACAAGTATTATCGGAGCTCACTCTGTGTGATGCTAGCAGTACACAGCCATTACATGGCTAAGGAAAGGTTGTGAGCATTGCCTGGCATCAGTGTTACTGTATGTATGTGCATAAGATGAAAGATGTACCCCTTAGGTGGTAAGCATGTGTACTATCAGTGTTACTGTATGTATGTGCATAAGATGAAAGGTGTACCCCTTAGGTGGTAAGCATGTGTACTATCTGTTGCCTCTTGACCAGGGCATGGGCATATTATGCATGACTACATCTACATATAACCACAGCAGCTGGTGGTTCCCCCTTCTGACTCCTCACCTGTGTGTGGAGGTGGTGACCTTGTCAGTGGTGGTGGGATGTCTGCCCCTTTCCCTTGGTGTTCCTGCTGAAGCTGTTTTCTCAAAATAATATTGTGAAGGGTAGCACAGACAGTGAAAATTTCAGCACAAATATGGGATTGTACTGCAGAGCTTACTCTGATGTGTCTAGGCACTTGAACTATGACTGACATCAGCAATCCGAACAAACACTCTATGGTATTTCTAGTTTGAGCATATGCCTCATTATAATGTTCTTCTTTGGATGTGTGCACATTACTGATGGGCATCATCAGCCACAACTCGAGTGCATAACCTGCATCCCTCAGTAAATGATCTTGTGGGATATCCCCCCCCCTCAGAAAACCTCTGATACAGTTAAAGAGTTGTGCCAGATATGGGAGTTGTGGTAACTGCCTGGGTTGCTAGCACACACATTCATGATGATGTCTTTTGCATTACACATGATCTGGCAGTTAATGGAGTGGAAACCCTTTCTGTTTATGCACACACATCTCTGTCCCCTAGATGGTGATTTGATTTCAAAGTGAATGCAGTCTATGGCACCCAAGACTTCAGGGTAGTGTGCTACAGGGTAGACATCCTGCATAGTTGTAACTCTGTTCTCAGGTGTGCAAAGAAAATGTATGCAGTGACCGGCATGTTGTAGCATAGCATTCAGAAACTGACGTAGGATCCTGGATGCTTCTGCCTGTGACACCCCCAGCATATCCTCTTTTTGCCTCTGGAAGGTTCCTGTAGGTAATATTCTAAGTGCTACACATACCTTATTCTCCTGAGTTACTGGTTCCCCTTGGTTTACCCTTGCTGTCAGTTGAGGAGGACAGAGGTTGCAGTGTTTCTGTACTATGCAACTATCCACCCTGTAGTGCTCTACAATTTCCACCTCATGTAGACCACGAAAAGTTAAATGGGGTCTAAATACCCTTCTCCATCTTGGCCAAGGTCTATTAGCAGCAGCATAGACTTGATTCTGTTGCACATATACATGTATAAGAGCAACACCAGCCCCTAACATTTTTACTGTGTAAATTAGTTTCCATGGCTGTATTCCAATATGTTTTGTAATTCGCAGACAAAACCTGCACTGAGTGTACATGATTGCTTTATAGCTTGTTGAATAGAGCCTCCATTTTGGATTGGTTTATTAACATGCAGTTCAGCTGCTTATGCTGTAATTAGCATGCCTCAATGCTTACTGGGTTTGTGCAGCTCTACATGGCCTGTAGAGTTGCTTTGCTGATTACAAAATGGTATACTACTGCATGCATCGCTGCATGATGTGCACATGGTTTTAACATATTATATAGGCTTTATTGAATCCATACCACAGTTTTGCTTCCTACCAGGTGATGTACTGCTTGTGAGGTATTTGAGTTAGTATTAGAATAATTTTAATAGTAATACAATTTCAATACATACTTCTATTTCTTGTTGTTGTAAGTGTTTTTAAACAAGTGAGTTCTATATCTATTTCTCCCAGACATCCACAGCTTGCACAGGCCCTCCTAACAAGCATTTAGTTATTTATTTGTTTGTGAACTATGTTAGAGCTCTGATTCTTTTGGACTAATTCCAGTCTCAGTCTGAGAATACATACTTGGAGACAGATGAGATAAAACATTTTGTGAATAGCTATCATAAAAATAGGTATATAAAATCCCACAGCAAAGGTCTCCCATTTAAATATGAAGTATAACTCAAGGTTTCTCATTTAAATGTATACAGTTTAGCTAGAGTCATTCAAAAATGGGGTATAGAACAGATCAAGTGACTGTGTGTGAGCAGAATGTTGCTGGAAAACAGTTTCACAGTATTTGTATATTGTAATGTTGGTTTGCACAATATGCAACACTAGAGAAGTCATAAGTGGTGAATTTATAATGAGTTAAGACTGAAAGGTATGTAGGATATGAACAGAGTTTAGAAGTTCTGAATGAGGTGGACATGGAAGCTTCATGGCTGAAATCAGAGAAGAAAAGCTGGATATTCAAAAATAGACAAAGGGTAGTTAAGTGCAGAATTTGTAGTGGATAAGGAAGAAGAAATTGTGTTTTAAAGGAGGATAATGTAGAGAGAACTGGGTAAATGAAATACAACCATCATTTGAAGCGATAGACTGGGGTTCTTTTATGCAAATATACAAAATACTTCATATTTTTCTTAGCCTTTTGCAAACACTCTTCAGTAATATAAGCTCTTTATATCCCACAGTGATGTGTTTATCTTAGATATCTTAGACCTATATTAGATGCTTACACAGATATAATTGACTATAACACTAGTAATTTTTTTTTCATATAAAATATATTTTTCTGTGTTGTATCTGTAGTATAAAGTCAACATCTGTGGACAGACCTTTGGTGCTAATACCAATGTATATCCCACTGCCTGACAAGCTTTCATAGTTTACATTTTTGTTAACTCATACAATTTCTCATATATTGCAGATCTTATGAAGTATGCTTTCAGGAGAGGATTTTGAAAAAAAGCTCTCAAGAACCAAGTAGTTTCCTGGCTTAGAAGATCCCGGGAAGTAAGGGGATTAATTAGCCTCCTGTTATTTATGACTGAATGAGTTAAGATCCACATTGGAAAGAAGCTGGTAGACTTTGTGATGACTGAGGGCACTGGGACAGCCAAAAAAAACCCCTCTTTGCTGATGATTGCATTGCTCTAGAAAACATGGATGGGGTTCTCCCAGAGACTCTGAAGCTCTTTCAAATATTTGGAGGCTAGACCTTGACTAAGAATTCAGCCAAAGATGTCAGTGAATGTAAGAATAAGCAAGGGAGGCAATTTGGTGTATGAAAGGCATGCTATGAGTAGATGAAAAACATGAGTCAGTTGGGATTTTAAAAGGTGAACAGAGCATTTGGGTTGAAAGCTGGGGGCTATATACTTTCTACAGTGTTAAATAGATGGTTTATAGAAAGAAAAGAGGGAGAGAGATATGACAAGGATAGTGGAAATGATAGAGCAGACTGTGGGAAAAGGTTGGTGGGGTGATAGAAATGATCTACAAGCATATTGATAGAAAGGAGGTTGTGGAGGGCATTAGCTTCAGCAAGAGTCAGATGGCTAGGGGAAGACCCATAATGGAAAGATAATGAAGCTTGGGTGGAAGTGTGGTATACAGTATACCATCAGAAGGTGACAGGCCCAATATTCAAATGGAGATTTTTGGTATATGATAACCAGCAAATTAAAACAGGAAGAATAATGGAAAGATGTGAGATTTGCTATGCCAGTGCTGCACCTGTCTTATGGTAGCGACCACCCTGAGGAAGCTCCCATGGGTTAAGTCAGATGAATTTCTCTGCCAGTGACCAGAGATTGTGCTAGCATGCAACACTGATGCTGTATCTAGTGCAACTCCAGTGGTATGTGTTCCTTGATGGGATACCTTATGCATGTCCACCTTCTACCTGGACCCTCCCGTGACCACATGCCTCATGGCCAGTGGAGAAAGACTGTATATCAGCCATTATGGCAGCCATTATATGTAACATAAATACACCTACAGAGGCAACCAGTGATTGCAGCAGCACTATCATCTCATTGCACCGATACTCCATGTCACTGTACAGTTGGCACAAATCTTCAAGTATCTCACAGATCACATTTGCCAACTTCATATTGATGTGAATAACAGCTGTCTGCACTTAGATCACTGACCTGTATATCTGTTGGTTGATTCCAAATGCTGCATATATATCAGGGAAGTTTGGGAGCCATGGTCATATCAGACTCCCCTGTGTCTCTCACCTGTGGTGGGAATGCCAGCATTAAAGATGATACACATTGTGATGACTCTCCACTGGGCCAGTAATCAAGGAGCCTCAATCCTCACCACTGGCAACAGTGGGGGACATTCAGTGACAGGATGACAAGTGCACACAGATCTCTGCATCAAGTGCAATTTCCCTTAAGAGCACATAGAGACCACAGTCTGTCTGGGGCTGGTTTCTCCCTCTTCTTCCAGATACCCAGTAAGACTCCCCACTGGCACAGCTACAGAGGTGAGAGCTCAGCTGAGTGACAAAGGCAAGACCTCCAGCACCCTCTCTGTCCAACCAACCAGTGCTTCTTGTCCCTGCCCAAGTAGCTTACACACACACACACTCACCTGGGAAAGGCTGTCACAGGTTTGCTAGCTATGCCCCCTTCTGCCGAGACTACAGTGTAGTTTTCACTGCCACCAGTCACTCCTTATCAGCTACTTTAGGGCCCTTAACAAAGGGTGTCCAATCTTACTGTGTAATATTAATACTAATACACATGGTAGTTTGACCAAGAGTAAGGATATTAGGAGTGGCCCACACAGTGTCACCAAATAAATATGCAAGTACTCAAAACTTAAATATTTCTACACAGATCTGCCACAATGAAAAGTTTAAATATATTTAATAATAAATAAAAGAATAAGACAATACTAAATATATATTCACATTGACAGTTCAAAACTGCAGGAAATATTTAAAATAACATTGCAGTACAGGCTCACACAAATAAAGCAAAACATCTAAACTAAGCTTTACTATAGTCCTGACTGCATCTAAGACAGTTATACTGTTACCTAGAAACTTAGTGCAAGGCAGATGTGGTGAATGGTTCTTATCATTGTCAGGTCCAAGACAGAATGCAGAATGTTCTGTCTCATTAAGAGACTTCTCAAATTAATATATAAAATATTACTGACAGGATAGCTTGCAGAATGACATAATTTCTGGTCATCTGACTTCTAGTTCGCAAGCTAAAACCCCCATTGCTAGAAGTTGGCAGCATTTAGCATCAACCTGTAAAAATATACAGACAAGGGCTTTTACTCAGATTTTTGGCATATGCTGGAAGACATAAAACAATTTCATTCCTTCATGCTTCAAAAGTAGCAATTAGTTCACTCCAAGGACAATACAGAAAGCTTCCAAGTACAGACTCTGTGTCTCTAGCTGCATTGGAAACCTGATAGATAGTCTATTTTATTGTGTAGGCTATAAAGTCATTTAATTTCAGCTATTTTTCTAAAGTTTGCTGGACTACTTTCCTCTGTTGACATATACATTTAAACAGTTACAGTAGTGCATGTACATTTCTGTTCTCTTCCAGTAGGGCCCACTGTGGATATATTTTAAGCACAAGCCTTTTAAAAAATAGCCTTTTAACACAAACATCTGTACAGAGCAGTTTGCTATACGCATAACATACAGTTCTAATACATTTGTAACACATGCATCTTATATAAATCATTTTGTAACACATGCATCTTATATAAATCATTTAGATATTCACCAATGACATAATTATTTACAAAATTCCAGCTAGCTGTGCTGGCAGTGTCTCCTTTCATCACACACATATCATATGCTGCATCTGGCTGGGACAAAGGAGGAGCCAATTCAGAGCTCTCAGCTACAGTTGGTACATCAGGCTCCAATGAAGCTTTGGCAGGGAACTCTGGACCTGTGGATGTTATGCTGCAATACCTACAAATTGCCAATGTAGTCCTGCTGATGTTAGTCCTCTGTTATCCAGCCAAGCTTGACTATCCATCAGTGGAACCTATGAATATATGACAAATGTGTCACCAGTTTGAGTCCATATATACATGGTTGCATTCATAGTGGAACACATAGAAAAATGCTACACAATACTTTTTAATACATATCTTTTTTGGCAAGATGTTCTGCTCGCAGACGAGCTGTGTGTAGAGGACTGTGTTTCAAGTTGCCAGCAATCATATCCTCTCCACTTCACTCCATCCAATGTGTAGTGTGCTAACCAGCTCTGCCTGTAGGTACTTTCATTTGTTTTTTAGTATCAATCTTATGTTTTGCCTACTGACACATAGGTCATAGATGCCTGGCCACCACCCACAATCAAGCCACCACCTGGTCTGATTCTAATGCCTAGAAACTGACTCCTTCAGTGGTGGTGGTCTAGCCCTGCAGCTCTATCCAGCTCAATGTCCCAAGCCTTTTACATGGCAGATTGTATTTGTATCCTGTTGCAGAGACCTATTATGGCCTCCCATGGGATTTCCATCCTTCACCATTCCCTGCTAGACCTGCGCCCTGACTTTCAAGTCTGCACCACCTTTGGCCAGTATGTGTATTCCATTGTCATGCATGTGGGGTGCCTGAAGTAGAACATAATTCTCCTAGTTTATGAACTTCTCCAAGTATTGCCTTCCCATGTGGCTATAATGTACTTCTACATCTACAGGCAAAATATGCCATTTTGTAGGTGGAATAGGCTCAACTACACTATAGATGTGTCATTGTCCATGTTTCCCTTCAACCACCAGAATATCAGCTGCAGTTACCATCTTACAATCATCTACCTATATATAGCACTGTAATGTTACAGGTATATATGGCCATAATACATATATGTCACAGCACCTCATGCGATATGCTAGGGCCACTACCTCTCTAGTGTTCTATATTCAGAAAACTTTTACAGCAATTCCACTAAATTGCATTCATATGTTGAAAGTGTTTGTGCAAGATGGTGACACTTTGTCATGGTAACATAACACATGTAAAGAAACTGTTATGCTAATCAGGTGAGATAACATCAATGCCTATGTATCCATATCTCTTCACACTACTCATATCTAGTGACACTAGCCATGCACATGCTGTTTGACACAAAGCCACACCTCTCAACCTGCAGACATTGAAAACAGGTACAAAGACTCTTGAAAAGTTAGTACAGCTGGCTAAAAATCTATGCACTTAATAAGCATGCCATCTGAGTACTGCATAGCACATAACTCTTCCCATTTCTAGTAGGATTGTGGTATGCTAATCAGACACACAAGTTTAAAAAACTGAGAGTAACAAAAATATAAGCATATTATTAAGGACACAATACAATATCTGTAACTTTTAACAAATGACATTGTAACATTTACCTCATACCATTATTTATTTTTGATTCTGAAAAAGTGAGATGTAGCACATGGGCCCTCTTTCTTGTAATGGTATCACCAATATGTTTGTCATATAGTCTGGTTTCCTGTTTACTAAACAACTTTGTGTGGGATGGGGAAATTCGGAAAAATCATGTGAAAGGTAAATCAAACCTAAATAAAGTAACCAACCCCTCAAAACACGTACATCATGTGAGGTAGTAAATTAAGCCTGAAAATAGGTAAGCCCCTCCAAAAGAGGTACACTTGAGAGATCTGCACAAGGCATGAGCCATGTGATATCTATGCTTTCCCTCTTGGCAACGGAATTGGGTAGCAGCACAGTGTGGCACTAAGTTGTATCCACTGAGAAATTTGCATCAATACACGTCTACCATTTTGCTCCTCAAATTGACCAACTAAATGTCCATGACTGGTTCACCTAATGTGACCAATAGGGTACCTGCATGGTGTTCTAGGGACAGCAGGATTTCCTTGTTCTTCTTGCAGATGACTTCAAGAATTACCTGACTGGGCAGCATGATGGCCCTTTACAGATGTCAATACCTGGTTCAACCTGACACTAGTGCTGTCTGATGCTGCAAGCATCACCCATACAGAAGAACAATGCAGGCATGGGTATGATGACCTGAGGTGGTGCTACCCTATCCTGCTTCATCAGTGGGAGACTGATGTTCTGGAGCAGCTGCCAAAGATATACTGTAAGAATGTAATAATTTTTGTCTTAGATCTTTTCATCTCTCTATGTGTTGTGTGTTACCCAGATATATTTAACAGTATTTAATGTTTTCCATCTGCTGAGAGGTATTGAATAGATATGGTTGTCTGCTGCAGCCTCTCAGGAGGAGGGTGAAGGCTCCTCTTCTGAAGGCAGACAACAAATGTCACCTGTGGTGATATGGCAGCAAATGCAAAGGTGTGCAGGTAGCTAGACAGCCACATCAGCAGCATGGCCATAGAGCATATTTTGAGGTAACTTGGTGAGTCATTTCACACCTCTCCTACACTGCTTACCTTTGTGCTTTTCCTCTGCTTCCTGTACTCCTTTTTCTGACTTTCCTATTTAGTCCTTTTTATTCCCATTTATGTGGTGAGCAGGTTGGTCACTTTAAACCTACATTGTTGTCCTTGTTGGCTGCTGTGGTGCCCTATCTTTTTTTTTTTTACTTTGTCCAATGGGTTATCACCATCTGCCTTAACGTTCCACATAAGCCACTAATACTGCTTTGGATACAGAGGGACAGCTTTGTCATGATATACTGGACATTGTCTGTGCAACTTACAGCTATAGTGATCGTGTCTCCACTGTGCTGCCGCTGCTCATCTGCTGTATTATGTGACATTTTGCTGGGATACTAGCACTTGTTGCCATACCTGCTGCATCCCCATTAGCTTTGATTCTTCACAGTGATCCTCTCAGTACTAGTGCTGTGCAGGTACACTGCACACCTCTGTGAATCCCAGCCTGTGTCCACTGGAAAACAAGAAATACCATTTCATAGAAAATTAGAAAAGTGGTACTGGTTATATTCCATGATAGACACCCTCATATTGTGAAAATTAAAAGTGTGGTGTGAAAGGTCATGTAGTTGCCACACTGAGTACTTGTAACTAAAAATACATGAATAAGCAGCACTGAAACAATGGGAATGTCCACAAAGACCCTGAACATTGAATCTGTGACAGCGGTGGGTACATATTTGAAATACTTAGAAGTATTTCTTATTAACGAGATTCTGTTGAAAACTACAGTAAGAAGAATTAAGTGACTATTTTGCTATTTAAGATTTACAGGAATATATAGTTAAAAATAATAGTACTCAGTTAATTTCAGATTTTCATTCTTTCATTAACAAAATGGAATATTCCATTCCAGCATTCCACTAGAGCATCCTACAACCAAAAGTTTATCAGGGAAGCATGTACTGGATGTGGAAAATAAGATTTCATTATCCCTGTCATGGCATATAAAATAATACTGAGTTGAGTATATTTTGAAGATACCACAGTTGGCGTGGTTTAATCATTGGAGGAAAAGAAGTGATGATTATAAATAAAACCGCGGTAAAATCTTCAATATACCACAACCACGGAGTTGATTATTGCTATTATACAATGACATTATTTAAGAAAAAAGTACTTTCTTTTCTTAAATAATGTCTTTGTATAACAGTGCATTACTTTTCTTCCTCTGGTTGTGGTACACTGCTACCTTGTTTTGATGTACTGAGCATGCGTATGGGACTTGTGTCCCACGTATACCCAGTACATCAATGCTTTGAAGTGGAAGCAACAGAAAAAGAAAGTCTCCGTTGCTCTATTTTTTTTTTTTTTATTTGTTTAAAATATATTTTGAGGACTTTATACCAACGGAAAAAAGTCCGGATGACCGGAACTTTTTTTCATTGGTATATTGTGGGATTTATAATGGGCACGCTGGCCAATCAGCGTACACGTTTTGGAATATTAATGGGGGCTCATTGTATAATACCACTTAACTGTATGACTGTCTGAACACCAGCAACATTACTCTTGAGTGGGCATGTCAGAACACAGCCTGGCCTGGTGAAACTAAATATTGGCATTAATATGAAACTCAGACAGTACCTACTGAAAAAATTCAGCATGTTTAACATGAAAAGGAAAATTTATTCCAAGAGTCAGATTCAGTGTACCTTTGACATACCACCGCTGGAGGTCTGATGTGAATCCTAGGTTTGATTACTGAACAAATAAGTCCAGTCTCATTTCATGTTGAAGGAAGAGATGCAGGAATTATTTATAGCAGGAGAGCAATCAGCTAAAAAACAGACAGTGGGGTAACACTTTGTCTTCTGAAGGAGTGAGTCTGAGTACAAAAAAGAATGGATTGCTGTGTTAAACCAACACAGAATGAGCTAAGTGAATTTGATATTCCACCAGTAGAAGTTTGAGGGATTCTTATGTCTGTGCTTGAGCTAAGATATTTGCAGACAGTTAAGATACCACTAGCAAATACAACTTAAAAAAACAAAAAAATAAAATGATAATATACCACCAACACCACCGATCCAAGAAGCAAGCAAATTTAATGAAACACTTGGCGCCATCGGCTTACACAGCCTTCCAAGAGTAAAAACACTACAAAATACTGTTTGCTTATATACAGCATATTGCACAAAACAATTAATCAATTAAGCATACAATTCAAATCACATACTTCCAATTACATTCTTTGTTGAGTCCGTGAGGCTCCAAAGTACTATACTTTAAAATCAGCAGGGTTTCTTTTTTTTGTTTGTTTTTTAAAGACACACATTCACCTATGCCAACTTGCAATTTTACAAGACACAACCCCTAAGAGAATCAGGGTTAGAGTTGTGTGCTATCAAAAAATGACTCCCGAGGGGACTCTTTATTTTTTATGTCCCTAATATGTTCCTGCAACCGGACCCTAAAACTCCTATGTTTCCTTTTTTATGTCCCTAATATATTCCTGCAACCGGACCCTAAAACTCCTATGTTTCCCCTATGTAAAACTATTACATCGTCATCTCAGCACATACACTAACCCTTCCGTGTTGCAACTGTATCCATGCCTAGCTGTAAACTTGATGCCATTAATATAGGGAAAAGAGTTTACTACATATTGACAGATGGAACAGCCATCACATGAAACAGTGCCTTTATTTATGCTTAAGCTCTGACTGACATTAACATCTAGTAAACAAAATTGGTTATGTATCAGAATATCAGGCACATTCCTAGCTCTTTTATATGCAATACTCACAAAATCAGGTCATATAGAGTTCAAAATGTTATCCCTTAGGAGCACAGGCCACAAGCTGCATGCTTTTTTAACTATTTCCTCAGTTATAACATTATAAGTTGTCACTAAGAAAGCTTTCTTCTGCTCTCCATTGTTCACAACTGTATTGGTAGACTTACTTCCACCAATACAAACATTATATTTTCCACTAGCACGGACATAATGAGAATCTCCCTGAGAGTTAACAGAGTACCTCATGTCCATAACTTTTTGTCCAGCTTCCCTGACCAGCTGGACATCATAGCCTGTTCTAAGCAGCGTTTTGTCTGCTTCAGCTATCTCTAAATCAAAGCTCATATCAAGGCTACATAGCCTATGAATTCATAAGAATTAATTGTAGGGCAGTACCTTGACCAAATATTTGGGGTGACAACTATTCCCATATAAAAATACATTTCTATGTTCAAATTTCCTATGGAGACTAGTAGTAAATCCATCTAGGCTTATATCCACAAAAATCACTTGTGGGCCAAGCTGTATACCATTAAAGCTTAAGCCCATAGTATTAGCTTGTAAGTCATTAACAAACCCAAGGGCCTCTGTCTGGCTTCCTTGACATAAAAAAATAAGATCAATAAATCTAAAATATAAAATAACTTTTGATCTAAAAAAAATCGTGTCTATAAATAAAGTCATCTTCAAGTTTAGCCATGACTAAATTGGCATACATGGGGGCGAAAGCCGCCCCCATGGCAGTGCCCTGCAACTGCTGGAAAATATCTCCATTGAACATAAAAAATATATTTTTTAAACAGAACATAACTAAATCTATCAGAAAATGAGACATAGGAGAGTCCCCCCAAAAATGGAACAAGGCCTGAATCCTCATTTCATGCTTAATATTAGTATATAGACTTTTGACATCCAAACAGAGCCAAAACATGTCCATATTCTAAACTTACCCTTTATTTTGTTCAAAAGTCCTGGCTGTCCCTGATATAGGAGGCTGTACTCATAACATATTTCTTAAGAGGTTCATGTAACACTTATATTCTTCAAAAAGTACCTCTGTGCAGACACTATAGGCCGGCCACTGAGGTTAGTTAAACCTTTGTGTGTTTTAGGTAAGCAGTAAAAACAGCCATAGAGCAGTTTTCCACTCCAAACTTCTTTTCCACATCCTTAGAGATGAAATACCCCAGCCTTAGACCTTTGTCTAACAAAAGTTGGTACTGCTTAATAGCTTCGAAGTAATCAGAAACATCACATTTTCTATACATTTCCACATTATTCAAATGTTTATAACACATCTCTAAGTATTGTGTGAAGTGCATGATTACTATCTGGTTGCCTTGTCAGATGGTTTAACCACCCATATTTTATCATTACCAAATTCCAATAGGGCTAGCCACTGCTGCTTAGTTAAATTAAAACATATGTTAGACTTATTCTCTATACAGGACCAGTACATTTGACATAACCACATCAGAAATTTCATGTTTGGACAAATTTAACACATGTAAGTTATCACAAACTACATTAGTACCAATGTTTTTTCTTGTTGTACTGTCCCTTCTTGTTATAGTTCTTTTTCTGGGCCCATTCACTGCAGCCCTGTTTTCTGTTGTTAAAGTCTGTTTTAACAGAACTGGAACTGTTCTGCATGTCTTTCGGATTTTGTGCTTTAGGCAAAGCTGGAAACTGTTCCACACTCCCCTGAGCTACAGCACTCAAATCTCCCTCTTCAGAAGCAGCAAAAGAAACTGAGGAAGAAGCAGAAGCAGCTTTACCCAGATATCATTACTGCCATCATTACTTCTGCTTCTAGATGAAAAAGATCTGTTATTTTTTTCCCAAAAAACACTTTATCAAGACTGTAATCCTTAATGTCTCTGTTAATTTTATGGCTTTTACGCTCTACTAGTAATTCTTCAAAGTCCACAAGTCTGCCTTCATTTCTTCCAGCGCACTAGTCAGTTTAACAGATGTTAAAAGTTTATCAAGTTCAGCACTCACCATTCTGATTTCTTCTTTAAGCCTTTGCTTCTTTAACTCATCCCTCTCAATTAGGATGGGTACCAATTCAGTGGAGCATCGAAAGGCCATATTCTCAGCATTCCCTCCTCAAAGGGGGTTGTAGGTGCTTTGTATGCTCACAGACCTCTCAGGGTAATGTTCAGCTGTACATACCGCTGAAGACAAACAATATTAATATTTGTACTAGCCTCCTTCTGCAACAGATTCTCCAGCTTCTCCCTCAGATTTACAGCCTCTGCCCATAAAGCAGTCACAGTAGAGGAGCCCAAAGTTTGAAAAGGGTTCACAAAACAATGTTCTCGTTTCCCCCATAAAACACTCCCAAGCAGTAGCCATAGCTGGACCCTGAACAGCCACTTCAAGAGTAGCCAAATTACCAGTCCCAAGCACATTAGAAGTACCAACTGCATCTAGATTTCTAGAGCCTCTCTCATTCAGTTGTAAAACAAACTGCTGAATAGTCCTTTGACTGCCATCAATAGTATCATCCCTAAAGGGACGTGGCACATTATTTGGAGGATCAGTGGCCATACAAATAGCAAATACAACTTAAAAAAAATGATAAAATACCACCAAGACCACCGATCCAAGAAGTAAGCAAATTTAATAAAACAAAACACCACAGCCTTCCAAGAGTAAAAACACTACAAAATACTGTTTGCTTATATACAGCATATTGCACAAAACAATTAATCAATTAAGCACACAATTCAAATCACATATTTTCAATTACATTCTTTGTTGAGTCCCTGAGGCTCCAAAGTACCATACTTTAAAATCATCAGGGTTTCTTTTTTTAAGTGTTTGTTTTTTAAAGACACACATTCACCTATGCCAACTTGCAATTTTTCCAAGACACAACCCCTAAGAGAATCAGGGTTAGAGTTGTGTGCTGTCAAAAAATGACTCCCAAGGGGACTCTGTAATTTTTTATTTTCTATGTCCCTAATATGTTCCTGCAACTGGACCCTAAAACTCCTATAAGTTTCCCCTATGTAAAACTATTAAGAAACCACTGCAGTGTGTGACCTTTTACTCCATCAAGACTGTTGCTGACTTCAGATTTCTTTATCTGGCTATATGCTATAGCTTGATTTCTTTGGTTCATGTGACAGCTGTCACTGCTAATGTAATGGGACAGTTCCCTTTCAAAGGCAATGCCTGTAGGTGGCATGATGTGTGAAATGGGATGGCTGAACAGTCATTGTTCTGCTGACATGGCTAAGGGTTTTACTTAACCTAGTCAATCCCCCATGCTCGAAATCTGCCTATGCCAGGAAAGGATTCTTGGTTTTGTTAGGGCCAGCATCAATGGAGTCGTGTCATCTTCTAGCCTGAGCTCACACATGAGAAAGCACATTATAGCAGTCCCTGGTCCTCACCATGAGTTCTAATGTACCTACACCATTCATTACACATCCTTAGTCCTCACTGTGAGCTCTAACCTACCTACAACATTCAGCGCACACCCATAGTCCTCACCATGACCTCTGACTTACCTACACCATTCAACACACACCCATAATCCTCACTGTGAGTTCTAACCTACCTACACTGTTCAACACCCACCTATATTCCTCATCATGAGCTCTAACCTACCTACACTATTCAGCACACACACCCATAGTCCTCACAGTGACCTGTAACCTACCTACAATGTTCAACACACACCTATATTCCTCACTGTGAGCTTTAAACTACCTACACCATTCAGCACACACCCATAGTCCTCACCATGAGCTCTGACCTACCTGCACCATTCAGGACATACCCATAGTTCTCACCATGAGTTCTAACCTACCTACACTATTCAGCAAACACCCATAGTCCTCACGGTGAGTTCTAACCTACCTACACTATTCAGGACACACCCATAGTTCTCAAGATGAGTTCTAACCTACCTACATCATTCAGCACACACCCATAGTCCTCACGGTAAGCTCTGACCTACCTACACCATTCAGGACACATCCATAGTTCTCACCTTGAGTTCTAACCTACCTACACCATTGAGCACACACCCATAGTCCTCACGGTGAGTTCTCACCTACCTACACCATTCAGGACACACCCATAGTTCTCACCATGAGTTCTAACCTACCTACACCATTCAGGACACACCCATAGTTCTCACCTTGAGTTCTAACCTACCTACACCATTCAGCACACACCTATAGTCCTTACGGTGAGTTCTAACCTACCTACACCATTCAGGACACACCCATAGTTCTCACCATGAGTTCTAACCTACCTACACCATTCAGCACACACCCATAGTCCTCACGGTGAGCTCTGTCCTACCTACACCATTCAGCACACACCCATAGTGCTCACCGTGAGTTCTAACCTACCTACACCATTCAGGACACACCCATAGTCCTCATCGTGACCTCTACTCTACCTACACAGTTCAGCACACACCCATCTCCAAAGTGATAAGCAGGCAGGCAAAGGCTCCTCATTCTTCCCTTTCTTCATTCACGTCTTCCATTGTACAACCCATGTAGTTGGGGATTCATTTCTGTGTCCCATGGACCCTGCCCTTTTTGACATGAATCCTCTGATAAATGTACTGTGTAGAGGGACTAGGAATGTTATTTTTTACCTTAATAGAGTATAGTTATGTCTTTGAAATCAAAGTGGTGGGGGTGGTGGGGAATGTGCTATATTAAGCTTTGCTATGGTTGATCTCCATGTATAAAAACCACAAAGAAATTGCAGCACAGATGCCAACTATCTAATAATAATATATAATTTATTGTTATAATATAAGATTTATGGTTTAGCACTTTCAGTTATCAAATTAGCTGAACTCCATCAGAACAAATTATTGAGCAGCACCAGTCACATAAATGAATTATTTCAAAAATCACACGCTCATATCAAACCATTCAGTGTATGAGCTCAATTAAATAAGAAGATTTCCAAATTATTCAAATAAACCATCTCATTAGAATCGATTAAACTGAAACAATTTCAAATAATTCATATAAAACATCTCATAAACTTTCAACATATTTTATACAAATACCTTAAAAAATAAACAATAAAAAGCATATTGAAAAATGCAAAAAATATCTATTTGTGTGTAGTATAAAGTGTAATCAAAGGCATCATATGTTATTAAAAACATAATCATTCAAAAATGTAATAAATATAATATACATAACTCTAAAAGCATGTAAAGTATATCATAATGTAGCCATGTACTATTTAAATTAACTCTTTTATTGAGAACTGGGGGTTGTGTAGCCTTTAATTTAATCTGCCAATACAGTTATCCAGACATGGTTATAGCACTCCAGCTACCCCCTTGATGATCTTGATACTTTCTCTAAAGCATAAAAAAGAAAACTTTTAAAATTCTCACGTTAATGAATGCCAACATAAGGCATTAGATGTATCTTTAGTTTTAATATCATAACAATGCTCATAAATCCTAGTTCTTATCTGCATATATGTTTTGCTAGTGTAAAAACATTGCATAACATACACAGAATGACATATACTACTTCTATGGTATTGCAATTACATTTTACATTATCTGTTTAAAGTTGTAGAGTATATCTTCACTTCAATATTTGGTCCATTGTAAATAAACCTACATTGACACAAGTGATTTCCATGTATGCTCTCTCACAGTACAGTACAAAAGTATAGATGTCCTGAAGATGAGACATAAAGATAACACTGTACTATAATTGTTACAATATGCCTTCATAATGCCAACATATCAAACACATTAATAAAAATGTGTATATTCATATCAGTGAGGGGCAGGCATTACTTCTGCATCACACTGGAATTTTAATTTTGATACCAGTATTGACACATAGTAATGCAGTATTACAAATTAGATAAATTATGCATCTTATCTAACCACTTAGTAGGGAAAAAAACAGCAATAAATAATTAGAAGACATAATAACCAAAATAAAGTGGGGAATGCAGTTTTAGATTTGAAAGTGCTGCCACACTTAACAATCAGAACCAGCACATAGGAAACAGGTTTGACATACTTTCTTGGTGGCATGATCTTCTGTTCCTTAAATAATAGAGATTATGTTGCACCTCAGAAAATATATGATCAGACATCAGAAAGTGTGAAAAGACAAAGCTTTGTAAGAAGAATCTTATAAAATCTTATAATTTTATGTGCCATTGCAGTGACATACACACAAGCAGATGCACTTACATACATATGCACATGCATATGTACACACACACACACACACACACACACACACACACACACACACACACACACACACACACACACACACACACACACACACACACACACACACACACACACACACACACACACACACACACACACACACACACACACACTCAGAAAAGCTCTCAACCTCTTAGCACAAGAAATCTGGACAAAGCCAAAAATAATGGGGTACAAAGGCCTCAAAATAGGGACAAATTTTAACTGTTGCTCTTATATACTTTAAAAGTTGCTAGAATAAAAAGATTTGTATTGCCAAGCATTTTATGAAGGATATGAAGTCTGAAACATGAATGACTGCTGTTATTTAATGACTTCAAATTTTCATTGATTTACCAGAAAAACACAATTTTTTATGAGTAACACACCAAACATATGAGGCAAAATCTGGACAGCTGAGAGGTATGAGTTACTCACAGTCACACTTAAATATTTAATGTTAGTGGTTGTGAGAGCGAGTTATAGGACAGTACTTTGCTGCACTCCCTGAAATAAGCTGTCAAGCTGTCAGACAGACTGTCACACTGCAAAACTCTAAAGCAGTCTTAGAAGGAATTTTCTGTCATTTGTGTGAAAGAAGAAACCTTCAGGTAAGCACAGTGGTTTACTTTTTATTAGATATAGTGGGCATCTCACTACACTACCTGGAAACAACAAACTGAAATAAAATGCAAGAAGTAATACATTTATAATTGTGTAATTATTAGCACATTCCCTTTATTTAATGCCAGAAATAATAAGAGCAATAGATTTGAAGGAAACAAAAGTGCTGTAAATCTGACTGATGGGAGTGCTATAATATTTTATGGTCACGTTCAATTGCTAATTCATTATGACTGGATAGGAGTATGTGAAAACTGTTAATGTACAGCAAGTGCCATAAACTGGTAAAATATATGCTATGCTATGCTACGCTATGCTATGCTATGATTTAAACTGTCTTCATGATCTTATTTTTTTCTATTTCTTGTCATGTAGTGTGTGTGTGTGTGTGTGTGTGTGTGTGTGTGTGTGTGTGTGTGTGTGTGTGTTTACAAGCATATGTGTCCTACTTTGAAGGATGAATAGATGGTGTACCGATTGTTTGCTGTGAGCCATTTAGATAACTAAAGTGTGATATCGGCAGAGTTTAAAATTAACATACTGTATTTAAATAAAATAAACTCACATAATTAAAATGCTAAATTTATTTATTTTGTCATATGGCACAAATACTAATCTAATGAACTCCTCTTAGTTATGTTCCAGGGATTTATTTCGAGTGCATGAAGAGGAACTTGACCCAGCCACAGGCTAATTTCAAATTCTTCTGCTGTTCATTAGGTGAATATCATTGGATCTTAAACTTCCACATGGAAGCTGCCAGAATATCTAACTGGGACTTGACATCTTAGTCAACAACAGATTCTCCTGACTTAACTATCCCTTGTTGTCTGTACATGCTGCATGTAGTCAATAAAACCTTCTAATGTTCTGGCACAAATGTAAAAAAACAGTCTTTGAGTCAACAATGTTAAATGATGCACACACATGACATTATGTCTGATACCCCCCCCCCCTTATGCTTATTTTTAGCCCTCAGCTCCCCAAGTGTTCCCTTCTGCCTCAGAGGCATTCTTAGATATTATCTAAAGTACTCGCTGGACCTTTCTGATATTCATTACTAATGTCGCTGCATAATTAACGCATATTAAAATAGGTACTAGTAATGTTAACATGATTATGTGTTCATTGTTTCCATAGCAACTGCAGGCTATGTGCCAGTCTGTTATTAAAACTGAGAAATATTAAATATGTAGATCCTTGATAATAACTATTTCAGTTGAGCCTCTGGTGACCACGGATTCAGGAGTCCATTAATAATATCTCTGTATATGCAAAACAGAACTGAAGTAATTTAACACGTGGCATATAATAAAACCTTATGGCAATCCACAACATTACAACATGAACTGATAGACAATTAAGACATTTGCTAGGTGGCAAAAGTTCATCCCAGAGTCATTTATAATTAAAACATAGAACAAGGATTTAACTGCCTATTCTCTGCTGATAATTAGGCAGGCATAGAGGATCCTTAGGTCATTTAATACTGCAAACCTGTCTTGTGCTGTTTTAATATGACTTACATAATGCTGCATTATAATATTTGTGTTTTGTATGTTTCTTAAGATTTTTCATTCTTACATTTGTGTTTCTTGCTTAGTTTCTGTTGCAGAAAATAATACTGCTTAATGGAATGTCAGAATTCACATTCAGGGGACAAAGATAAGTCCTTGTTCTGTTGAAATGGGGTGTGTTGGGCTTGTTTTCATTTTGCACATTAAAGGCTCTATGTGTCTACATTTTAAACAATTTATTCTATCATAAAATGTTGTCTCTCAAGACATAGGTTGGATTTAAATGGCACCAAGGGAAAATGACTAATCTTGAAATACTGTGTTCATGCTTTGCATGTGTTTTGGTCAGTTTTATTTGGCATGTGACTATGAGATTATCAGGTACTAATTGCATAAGGGCTAGTAATAAGTTTCTTCAGAATCTGTTAAAGCACAGCAGAACGGATGACCTTATAGTTACTGTAGAGCAGCTGACATGGTGTTAAATTGCTAGCGTTTTCCACAATGGTATGTATAAATGGACATACAGTATGTATTATGTCTGTATTATTTTCTTACATATGTAGTTATTTATTTGTTGTAATTTCCTTTCCCCCTACTTCTTGAACTCTGGAACTGTAATTATTCTGTGGCTGTGTGCCCTGCAGCCAAGGTCATGTCTAAAAAGAGTCCTCGGACCAGTGCATTTACCTGTTTACCAGAAATGAAATAAAAAAATGAATTCATGATCCTGCTGATAGCCCAGCCTCTTCCTTTACTTCCCTTTAGAGGGAGGAGGCAGAAGCAGGCAGTTTCTTGCATGTGTCAATGAAACCAGTAACCCTGCAATGTAAGAGTGCAGTGTAGCACTACAGGTGCACTACAGTGTCACTGACACCAGCGACCCTGCAGTATAACAATGCAGTGCAACACTGCGGGTGCACTACAGTCCACATGTCACTGACACCAGCAACTCTGCAGTGTAACAGTGCAGTACAGCACTGTGGGTTCACTGCAGTCCATGTGTCACTGACACCAGCAACCCTGCTGTGTAGCAGTGCAGTTCAGCACAGTGGGTGCACTACAATCCATGTATTACTGACACCAGCAACCCTGCAGTGTAATAGTGCAGTACAGCACTGTGGGTGCACTACAGTCCACGTGTCACTGAAACCAGTAACCCTGTAGTGTAACAGTGCAGTGCAACACTGTGGATGCACTACAATTTGGCTCACATGGTGCATGTTGCATACCTGTTTTGATGCAGCTATACTGGCAAATTTCTTGGTTTCCAGCAGGGAGCAGTCTTGCACTGATTGGTCCCTGATATGTCCTTCCCTAGGGTGATGTTGGTCACTAATCATTCAAACCTGTCCCTGCCAGCTTGCCCTCTGCTGTCCAGAACATTAGCTAAATTTGGGCCTCTGGTACTGTAGATGGAAGCCTAACTTTTGCAGTATCTGCTTTTGCAAGGCTGGGGGGGGGGGGGGTTAATCTACCCATCCAAAAGACAAGTGCCTAATGCAAGGACAGGTTTGCACTTTTATACAAACTGTATGTCAGCCACATAATATTACAAGTTGATAAAGTCATCATGGACTTTGTATTCTAGAAATATAGCAGATATCAAACACTCTAGTAATGAATCGTGCATTTTTGGTAGTCTCATGGATCTTGATAGATGATTGCAAATTTGAGATTACCTTTTCAGTGAAAAAAAAAACCTTTTCAAAGAGCATTGGAGTTAATTTGCATCAATGTTATTTTCTCTTGTTGCAAAGGATGTCTCCTAAAGATAGCCTGTGCTGTAGAGGTGAAACATACATCATGAAAACATTTTGTAAGTTAAAATTCAACCCTCTCTAACTGATAAGTAACTGACCAAATACAGCTTTACCAAGCACTCATTATAACTCAAGATTTTACTGACCAAATTTTCCTGGTATATGACTTCCATATTCTGTCTAGATTTTCTAATAAAGTTTACACTGCAGAGGCACAAGTACTCACCACATTCATCCTGTAGGCTAATATGTTAACTTGCATACTATCAACACATCAACCTGTTTACTAGCTACAGTCTGAACATTGTCTCTCATTATAGCATGCCACCTCCTAATTATAATACTGACATTAATGTCACACTTCAGCCCACTACCTATGGGAAC
Organism: Protopterus annectens; assembly: GCF_019279795.1. Lineage (NCBI taxonomy): Eukaryota > Metazoa > Chordata > Ceratodontiformes > Protopteridae > Protopterus > Protopterus annectens. The sequence goes on along the minus strand of NC_056730.1, from coordinate 92,456,567 downwards.
ACCAGAATCCTTGTCTTGGTCAGAAGCTGGCAAATTCTGATTAGTAACAGAGCAAGGAGATTCCTTATTAGGTTGTCCAAAATGCAATGTAATACATTTTTGTTCTGTATCGACTGAAACCCTACACTTGTGCAAACAGGAACGTAACACATTCAAGATGTGGTGAAACATAGAAAGCCCATTGCGTACACACTGTGCACTTCAAGTCCCACTTGTAGTCTGACAGTCTGCACCAGAGTCTAAGGTGGTATAGAAACTGAAAACTCTGTACTTGTTCCCCTTACCTAAAGGGAAGCAGGCCAGCCAAAGCTGCTCCTTTCCTCCCTCCACTGGCTGGCCAAGTTGATATGTTTAATGCAGTTTTCCTGAATGTGGATTTATCTTTTTGCTTGGATAAGAAAACTGGAGGCAAACGTTACAGGTATTCTGTATGTTTAAATTAAATCATCCTATGCTTCTCTCTTTTATATTGTGGAAGGATGGAACATAAGGAAGAACATAGCAGGCAGGGAAAAGAAGACATGAGATGGTGTTTTGTCATAAGATCTAGTGATATAGATAAGCAGTCACATGTATACTAAGGCTAAGTGTTTAGGTAAAATGTCAACCTTGGTTGGCTGAAAGTTAAAAAAAATATATATGCTATAGTACATATTAAACTAATGACCCGAGTCAGAAAAAAAAGGTCAATGGAAGAATTTACTAGAATGATATAATATTTTGCTAAAATACTTTTCTCTTTTATATCCCAGTCTAGGGAGAATGGGTTATAATACTATAAACAATTTCCTTTTAAACTTTAGACTGTTTTTGTGAAATGGAATGCAGAGAAAATTAAATTACCAGCCCTCAGTGAGGTGGGAGAAGGGCACCACATCTCATTGCAAAACCGCGTGTACCCTTTAGTTAATATAACACACTGTAAGGTTACACAACAATGGAAAAAGTATGTATTCTTTGACAAAATGGTATATTACTTGAAGGAGAATTGCAGAACTGATGGATGTTCATAGGTTCATAGGTTCATACTAGGCTATCTGCCCTAGGGCATTTATAAGCCTAGCCAGAGTGTGTTTGGCTTTCGCCACCCATTTTAAATTAATTTTGCTATGCCCTTTTTCGAGGTTAGCATACTCTGCCTCTGTCTAGCAGTGACACAGAAGTGATATCCAGGGTAAACCTACGATCTCCCATCCACTCATCAAGATTCCTCTTGAAGAGAGTCAATGAGGGACTCTGCCTAACTTGGACTGGGATTTTATTCCAGAGTGAAGGGAGCCTCTGGGTTATGAATCTGTCCCTCCAGCATGTCCTATTTATTTCAGTGCTGAGGTTCAAGTCTCTCGAGTGTGTAGCTCGATGGGATTTGGATTTTCTGAGGTGCAGCATGTCCATTAATTCCGGGTTGGACATGGCTTTATACATCAGGCACAGATCGCCACTTAGCAGGTGGCATGCCACTGAGTAGAGCTGGAGTTTCTTTAACCAGGCAGCATATGGCATCTGTTTGAGCCCTTTGATCCTCTTGGTGAGGTACTTTTGGGGTCTTTCCAGTTGCTGCAGGTGTCTGGTGAGGTACATCCCAGAAGGGGCATTGTACTCAATTATGGGCCTGATGAGGGATGAGTAAAAAGGCACGATGACCTCCCCTGATCTAGATGTGAAAACCTTCATGATTAGGTGGGCTATATAAAATGTTTTTCTAACCACTTTGGCCACGTGGTTGTCAAATGAGAGATTGCTATCAACTTGGGTCCCCAGGTCCCTAATTACTTCTTCTGTACTAAATGGATTACCACCTATGTGGTAATTTGTGGGCACTTTGTTTTTGCCAAAGGGGATGACTATACACTTTTTGGCATTTAGCTTGAGGCCATGGCTCTGGCACCAGTTGTCTGTTTCTATGAGGCACTTTTGGAGGATGCTTGTGTCGGCTGGAGAGTTGATTATGGCACCCAGTTTGCAGCCATCTGTGAACTTGGTCAGCCACAGTCCTTCCGTGTTGGCCTGTACCTCCGAGAAATATATACCGAACAAGAGAGGTCCCAGGACTGAGCCTTGTGGGATGCCACTTGTAACTGGTTTGGAGTCTGACATGGCTCCAGCAATTCTAACCATGTGGGTTCTATCCTTGAGCCAGTTTGCAACCCATCTAGTGACATAGGGGTTTATATTTAAGCTGGTGAGCTTATCTATAATGCCCGAGTGGGGTATTGTATCGAAGGCTTTTGCGAGGTCCAGGTAGGCTGTGTGGGCCACCTTCCCCTCGTCAATGGCCTTGGTGACTGTTTCAAAGAAATCAACCAGGTTTAAGAGGCAGGATCTGCCCTTAACAAAGCCAAACTGGGTAGTATCCAGTGTCTGTAGGTCCCCAATATCTTTATTTATGAGGTCCATGATGATCCTTTCCATAGCTTTGCAGACCAAGCTAGTCAGGCTTATGGGGCGATAGTTTCCAGGATCCGTTGAGGCACCACCTTTGTGGAGAGGGACCACTGTTGCTGTACACCACTCTTTGGGTACATATCCTGTAGTAAGGCTGAGATTGAACAGTAGTTTTATGTTTGGGTTTAGCTCTTCTTGGAGTTCATGTAGGACGCAGCCTGGGACACCATCTGGTCCCATTGATGCTGTGTTTTTTGCTTTGGAGAGGGCAGCTCTTACCTGAGCATCTGAGATGTCAGGGGGGCAGCACTCTGCTGGGATAGATATTTGCCCTTTTGGTGGTGGGGGGGTTTGCGCTGAACCTGTCAGCTAGGATGTTGGCAATGTCTGTGGGTTCGGTGTATTTTTTGTCATTTTGGACTAATTGTGAGCATATCTGGGAATTCCCACCCAGGTTCCTAATATAACTAAAGAAAGCCTTGTGATTATTCTTACTGTCCTGTGCAATTTTTCTCTCGAAGTTGGCCTTAGACGATTTTATGAGTGCCCGTAGTTTTTTGCTAATACTGATCAGAGATGCCTTCCCTTTTTGGGATTTTGCTCCATCATGTAGTAGCTTCTTCCTTCTATTGTATAGTTTGTTTATGGCTGGGGTCCACCAGACAGGAGGTCTGCCTTTGGAGGAATGGGTCTTGGTTTTATTTGGGATTGCATGATCCATGCATTCCTGAAGGTGTTCATAGAATGCATTTATAAAAGATTCTGCGGTCTGGGCCGTATTTTTCACAGGCCTGGGGGCTTTGAAGGATTCCACCTCAGTTTTGAGGAGTGTGAAATCTGCTTTAGAGAAGTTTTTCACTGTGGTTTTCAGGACAGGGGGTGGAGTCGGGATGTGAATATCCAGTTTGATTAGTTTATGGTCTGATCTTACCAGTGAGGGATACACTTCTGGTCTGGAGCATAGAGTCCCCATGTTGGTGATGATCAGGTCCAGTATGTTTTCCCCTCTTGTGGGAGTGGTAACAAGTTGTTCCATAGCATTTGAGTTTATAAATTCTAGGAACTTTGGGCTAGGGTGTTGGAGCTAGAGTAATGCTCCCAGTCTATGTTTGGGTAGTTGAAGTCACCCAATATAATGGTGTTTGGAGAGACCTTCATATTTTCCAGTGTTCTCAGGAAGGCCGAGTGGGGTTCCTGGGTTTGGGAGGGTGGTCTTTAGCAGGCTATAAACTGGAAGGCAGTTTTACCCACTGTTAGTTGCACATGGATAGTCTCTGATACTTTGTGCTGTGCCACCAACCTGGAGGTGTGGGTATCTTTGACGAATATTGATACTCTCCCTCCTTTTGTGGTTCAGTCCAAGTTTTGGGGCCAAAAAGCACGGTATGAGGTATTACCTGGTAGTGCTGGGGTGCTCTCGGGAGCCTTGAACCAGGTTTCTGTTGCTGCACAGATATTGATGTTCTCCATGCTAAGGAGAGTTTTGAGTGCGTGTATCTTGAGGTTTAGACTTCTGGCATTGAGTAGCATTACTCTTAGTTCTTATCCCTTGTGATACCTATGGAGGTGGGTTTGTCTTTTGAGCCTTGCCTAAAAAAGGCACTATGGGGGTAGCAAGACCCTTTGCCAATATCCGAAAGCCCAGGGGTGACATGTGCAAGCCGTCCCTAGTGAAGCATTGTGGCTTGTCGAGCATGTCATCCCAGGCTGACAGGCATTGGATCCCCTTTGAATGACACTAATACTTAAGCCAATTGTTGAAATTGATCATCTTGTCTTCATATTGTGGCACCATTCTTGGTGAGGATAAGATGCTATTCAAGGTCAGGGTCATACCGGCCTGGGCTACATGCTCAGAGAGCTCCTCTATGTCTCTTTTCATTCACACCAGCATGGACAATGACTGAGTCATATTGACCTGAGTGCTTGTGTTATGTGGCAGATCACAGGCAACTCACTGTGACCTTCTCCTTGTTCAGCCTGGTAGTGTGCTTGATGATAGAGTCACCTATTACAAGTGTATCAGGTGTGTTGTTTAGCCTTAAGGGCTGTGACTGTTTGGCACACTGGCTTTGTGAGCTATGTGTTGCATGTGTTTTGTTTTGGGGTAGCGGTTGCTTGGGTGTCTGCTTTGGAGGTCTCTGCTGCTTAGGCAGATTTTTATTTAGAGCCTCCGAGTATGTTTTTGTGTGTTTATGTGTTTGGTTTGCTGTTGTGGTAGGTCTATGTGAGACTGGAATTGTAGTGAGTGTGGTTTCCTTCTCCTCCTGACTGGTTTCACCAGTACTGAGTTGAGAGAGCTTAGCCTCCAGTATGGCTATATGGTTGCATCTCTCACATGTGTTGGAATTTGTTGGGAGGAGGAGACGGTTGTCTGTGTACATGAGGCAGTTGTAACATTGCCTCAAGATTCCCAGATTCACCAGCTGAACCGGAGAGGAGATAGACAACTGACCTTTGGACATGCTAGAATAGTATTGGGAATTCCTTTATAATTGATAAAAAAGGCCAATGGGGAACAAGGTACTCAAGGGGAGTTTGTGAGGGTGTAGTGCTTTTAATTTTTTAGTGCTGACTTATATAACTGCTTTAGTGAGCAAGTGCCAGGTAACTTAAATGCAATGTGTTACAGGTAACTTAAATGCAAAAACGACAAACAGTAACTTTCTTTCAAGTGAAACAAGGAAATAAGTACAGTAAGCAATGTAGATATCACTAGGGCTCCACAGAAGTGCTGAAAAGCTGCGTTTTAGGTGAAATTAGTGTTTCAGGGAAATAACAAGCAAACAAACAACAAGCATACAAACAAAGCTAGATTCAGCAGGCCTGGATCTAGTCTATGCTACAGCAAACAAGGTGTACCAATTTCAGTAAGAAACAGTTCAAATATGCAATCACTATAAGTGCAGACCACGAACCTTCTTAATGTAAAATAACTGGCCTGAAGCCCAAGTGCTTAAAGCAGAACTAATACACTTTTAGAATAACAGACACTGAGCCCTCAATCAGCAGTTTCCAACTTAGAAGGATGTAAGCTACATGTCCTGCCACCACAGTGCAGGCCACAAACATTTCTAATGTAAAACAACTGGTCTGAAGCCCAATTGCTTAATCCAAAAGACTTAGAATGATAGCTACACTTTAATCAAGTTACTACCAAGCAGTAATAAATACAACTGAATACTTTAAAGAATGCCTGGATTAGTGCTCAAGTTATACAAACAAAGCTAGATTCAGCAGGCCTGGATCTAGTCTATGCTACAGCAAACAAGGTGTACCAATTTCAGTAAGAAGTAGTTCAAATATACAGGCACTATAAGCCCTTAACCAGAAATTCCCAGCTCAGAAGGGCAGAGTCCAGCCTCTCCTCCCACAAGAGTGCAGACCACGTAATTCTGAAATGTCTAAATGCAGGTTTCATGTGACTGAAACAACAAAAAGGTGAGGACAGGCTACAGCCCTAGGGATTTTGCATGCTTTTTATGCATTCTTAAACTATAGAAGACACCTTCTAGATTGTCTGAATGGGGGTTCATTGCTCCTATAACTGACCTCCCTAGCTCTCACAGACTTCTATCTGCACTCATACTAACAAACACCACTACAGATGTCTCTGAAGAAAAGTGACTTGAGATGAAGGAAGGTATAGTATGCGTGTGGAATAATTAAAACAAAAATAAAAAAAAATGCTTTGGATATTTTGCAGATACCAGATTGCAAAGAATAAAAGTTTGCCAATCAGAGATCACTCCAAATGCAGAATTCTTTAATTACATTATAGGAACAGTAAATAAGAATAACTGAATACCTAAAATCTAGATTCTAGTAAGGGAATAAACTGCCACCATACTCCATGCCTGAAAGATAAAGTCTGAAGGATAGTTACAAAGTAACAACTGGTACTGTTGAATGGGGCTTAAATAACAATGCTTTATTCGTAACTGATCATAGTTAGATGTCATCAAGGGAATTCTCTTGTGCACGCAATGTTATTTTCTTTTGTTTTAATTTCTGAACAGGGACCCAGAAAATTTTATAATTTCTTGTAGATGATACTTATATCTAAAGAAAAGTAAAGAGTGAAATAAGAACTTGGACTGAAGAAGTGAAATAATAATGTAAAGTATGTGGAGTGTAATAATTAGTAAAAAAAAATAAGCAAAAATGTGAATGATTCTGCCTTCAAGTAAATACTTTGCATATCAATGTTTATTGTTTGAATTTGGAACTGGGCTTAAGCTAGGTAAGGTACAGGTTGCAGCTGGTGTGTGTTTGGCCAGAAGTAGTGACCAGAATGGCTTAGTCACAGAAAACTCAAAGTAAGTTGGTTGTATGGTTGTAGTATCATCTACTGAGTGAAGGGATATGATACTTATGCCTTAAGCAGGGAGGATAGTTGGACACTGTTAAAATACAGGCATGCAGTAAGTTAAACCGAGATAATGAGCTGTCTGAGCAGTTGCACATGATTTTGCTCTGTGACGTTCTCTAGATAATCCCTCTTGCATGATAATTTTTTCTAGAACTAAGGCTTTTGTTGATCTTTGTATTATAAGTGGATTTCTCCAAAGTTAGATACATTATTGCTGTCTGGAAAAAGCTCTATGTGTCCATCTTATTTTCTGTTAAAACATGTTATTTGTCATTCTGTTCTCAGTCTTCGAATAACTAAGAGACTAAGAAATACTAATGGCCACATTAAGTTCTGTCAGTACTAAGCTCTAGGTTAAATGCTCTCCCACTCCCAAAAGCCAATTAGTTTCCTTTTTCTGTCTCACAAATTCACACTATGTCACATTAATGTAGAGTGGCCTGTAGGCTTTGAGTTATGGTGTGGTCATCCATGGGGACAGCTGGGAGTGGTGACCCACTTTACTGCAGTTACCAAGATATGTGCTGCTTTCTTGATAGTTCTGTGAGACTCACATGTGCAATGTTACTGTATCTGTGTTTTCTGTGCACAAAAGTCTTTTGTGGGCTGAGCAGGGGGTTCCATTGTGTGTCATTAGGAATCTGTGATACAATGCTTTATAGCCATCTCATCCCACGCAAGAACAGACGGTGAATTCTAAAACTGCGATCAACTCACTGAAACCATTCTCAGTTTTTTTTTTTGTGAGAGGGAGTAAGCCCCCTGCATCCCTAAAAGAATGAGGTCACACAACAGTGGAAAATAAAAAGAAAATTCTTCTGTTACTAAAAACTGTTTCAGCAAGTTGATCTTCCACCCAAAAAAATCCTTCAATCTTTCCAACTTTAGAGTACTTTACTTATTTTTCTATTGATCAGGCTGCAGGAAAGGCATAATTTATTTCAAACACTGTTACAATACAAATCCACAGGTAAATTAAATAATAATCACAGTGGATTAGAACATAACATCAGAGTGACACAGCTTTGATTGTTTTAACATATAAGTTGTTTCTATGTATAGAAACTGGCATGCCACATGTTATATACTCAAACAAGATTTAGACATTTGATATTGAACAACATTTTGGTACTCTGGAGCTCCCTGTCAAACTCATTGTTTCCAGTATCTTGGTTAGTCTGGTGAAAAGCTGTTTAGAAAACAAGTTTTATTAAAATAAAGTTGGTTGCATTAAGTCTAAACCTAGTATTACTGAATGAAAGGCTTCTAACTACTGGCATATTTATTGATATGACTAGGGCTTTTGAAACCATTAACTATGATTTATTAGTAAAGAATCTATGCAAGCTACATTTTACAGATAATACAGTGCTCAAATTCTGTAACTACCTAAAAGATAGGACTTTTTAAATTATTTTCAAATTCCTTACTAATCCCTTCGAACACAGGAACATTATGCACTTGTGTACCACAGGGCTCAGTACTGCCTCCTTCTATATTCTGTCTTCATCAATGGCATTACACTAGACTTCCCTAACATTAAGCATATCACCTGTGTACATTATCAGATTATGAGTGAGTCCAGCAAATCTCACAAAATCCTTTAAACTCATCTTGAAGATAACATCACAGAATTACCAAACTGGATAAACAACAATCAATTTCTCTTAAATACTAAGAAAACTAATGTCATGCCATTTGGTACACCTCATAAACTTGCCACTTGCTGACTTGTAATTATTAAAGACATTAAAGGAAATTATATCCCCATCACTACTCAGTAAAGGTATTTCAGACTTGCATTGGACCCCGCCACTTAATTTTATACCACATACTGACAATATCATATCTAATGTTCTTTCGCATATCAAACATTGTTATGGCATCTCTCATTTACTGTCACCAGCTGCTCATTCAACTGTCTCCAAAATTGTCTTAATCTCCACACTTGAATAGGGTCTCTCCTTGCTATGCTTACACTGACACCAAAACACGCATAAAATATAAGTTGCCAAAAATAAAAAATGTTTTGTTTTACTAGCTGATATGAGTATTAATCAGTGGAACCTTCTAAAAGCATAATTTGGCTACACATTACCAAAAGAGCCACCATGCTCCATGGAACCTTGTTATAAAATATTTCACATTGGTAACAGTACCACAATAAAAAGTATTCTGTCACTAGGGAGCAAATCTACACACTAAAAAAACAGCCTGTCAGATTTTGTACGTTAACCTGCCTCAAATTTAATACAACATTCGGGCAAAAAGCCTTCTCCAGAATGGGTTGTGCCATATGTAATCAGCTACCCTAAGTCCAAACGCTATAACGATTGAAAACAGCCTTAATTGAATACCTCCATAAGGAGGCTGCATGCACCTGTTGTCATGACATTGGCAAAGTTCTTCACATGCACTATTACAGCTTCACCCATGTGTTGAATATGTCAGGTATAATCATTACTTAACTTAGCCATCTGATACAGCACAAATCACACTGTACGTGCTACCTAAAACCAACTGTTGAAAAAAAATTTGCTTGTATATTCATCTTATGTTATGCATTTTTTAAATCACTTGTATTATGTAACTCATTTACTATCACAATTTATTTTCCTCTTCTAATCTTATGTTTTTCTATCACTTTATTTTTTATTGTCATCATACTTTTATATATTACTGTTCTCATGCCAGGGTCATGACTGAAAAAGCTGATCAAAAAGTTGTTAGCAAATAAATACAATAAGCACTTAAGTATTTAAGGGTTTGTTCTTGGCTCCAAGCTCTTCTCTCTGGTAGTCAGTTGATCAGTATACTTAGACTTATAAGCATGACTAGTTATACTAACGATATTTAGAGACATTCATGAACATGCTGCACATTGAGGAAGAATGTTTTGCATATCAGAAGATGTGCAAGTATTGCAGAATACAAAAGAGACTAAGAAAGAACTGGTATATTAAAAACTCATGCCATACGGAAAATGAGACAAATATGCTGCAGATGTAAGCAAATACAGCAGTGCGGTCAAAAAAATATGTAGTGCACATACCATTGAGAATTTGTGTATTTGATTATGGCAACACAACCATTACCACAACTATGATTGCTGTCATAGCACAGTCAGGAGTGCTACTACCAGCTATGCATACAAGGTGTGCTGCATGTAGCTGCATATGGGCATAACTTTTATTCAACTGCTCCATTAGGGAGGGGCCATATGACAATTTGCATATTTATGGGTGTGCTTAAGACTTGTTTGCTAAATATGCATAAGAGTGGAGGCACAGTGTGATAGGAGGTGACCCATTCCACTAAACAGAATATGGGTCATCAGATCAACTCACTTTTCAGTAAAGCTTGGCCAAAAACTCAGTTAATCAAATCAGAAGTAATTATAATGTTCCTTCTGTGGGATCAAAGCTACCCACACTCTTTCCTGCAAAGAACTTTCCCCCTGCACATGCTCAGTGTCACAAAATCTTGTAACCAAACCATTTAACAAGCATTGGTTCAATTGCTTGATCTCATGGGATCAAGCTTTATAAGAACCAGAATGATGTGACAATAGGAAGCTTATTTAAAGCAGGGTAATAACAACTACGAATATCCTGGTTACAGAAACCTTTCATAGTCCAACTGCAGATGTCACTGGAATACCATAGTCATTGGCAAGTTATATGTTAAATCACTTTCTACAGTACCTGATGGCCCACAACACAACAATAAAATGGCTACTATATTCTGGTGGCAATGGTCAATATCATGCGCAGTGATGCTTCTTACTGTATCCCCAATAGCACTTGTGTGTCATGCCTACCACATTCTGATGACATATCATGTGCAATGATGCTCTATCCTTACCATGTCCCAAAGAATATCATGTGCAGTGATGCTGTATGCTGCATCACACCAACCATTTTCTGATGAAGATGGTGTGTCTTTTGCCTTATGAGACTCTATTGCAGGTTTCCTTAATAATATGTTTCTAGTGCATTCCACCACTGGGTGTTAAAGCTTGTTTGGTAGCACAACCTTGGTACTTTTATTCCCATGCATTGTGCTCTTAATTGCACAGGTTATTCTGCTCATATCTGCCATGTACACATGGCTCACAGTGCACTCTAGTCTTTGCATGTATCTTCCTGGTGTGCGTGTGTGTGTGTGTGTGTGTGTGTGTGGTGTGTGTGTGCATGTGTGTGTGTGTGTGTGTGTGTGTGCATGTGTGTGTGTGTGTGTGTGTGTGTGTGTGTGTGTGTGTGTGTGTGTGTGTGTGTGTGTGTGTGTGTGTCTATTTATGTGTTCACATGGTGGCATTCTGCATAACACAGTGTTTACTGTTCCTGAAATGTAGTGCACATTCTGTACAACATAAATATCTATACGTGTGTCCAGTTCCCTATTAGAACACAGAAGATGCATTCTTTTGAATGTGTCTTGATCGAACTCAAAAGCCTGAAACAGTAAAATATCGAAGCGGCTTTTAAGCGAATTCTTTCCCTGGGAAAGAATTCGCTTGGCCGCTTCGATACTTTGCCATTTTCGGCACTGTAGTGCAGTCTCGGAGTTGGTATATTTAAGTAGGGTGGGTGTGGGGGGTGCAGCCCCCCACTTATGTAATGTTTAAAGTGTTTTCTTTTTTTTCTTTTTTTGTTGGAACAGCGATTCTTTTCCCTAGGAAAAAAATCGCTGTTCTGACAGTTTGAAATTGTAAGCTTTAGCTTACATAGTGTCAATTAATCACCGTTCACTTTTTTAAGTATTCAGTGATCTAATATAGATCCTGTGTGTCCATGCATGATTTCAGCATGCAATGTTTTTCATTCCATGATCTGGTTACACATGTGCATTATTTTTTGATGTTCCTGTGAAATAATTCTAAGTTTAAAATGTGAACATGTAGATCATGTCACCGTGCACCAGCAAATGTGTTAGTTGCAGTCCTGTTGAGCTGGCTTTGCATATTTTTTGATAACATGGATGCAAACACCTGACATTTACATGCTGCCTTTCTGTATTGCTGTTTTCTATTGGGTAGCAAAAACAGGCCACACACCTGTCCACACATCATGCAATTTGCAGCACTGACTAATTCTGCGACATCTAGACCACTTTACTAAGATGACAGAAGTATAGCACTTTGCAGATCCTCTATCTGTTGAAATGCACACTGCATGGAGGAAACTGTATAAGAATGTGGAGACCATGGTTTGGTTTATGTCATGTATGGCTGCTTTGGAAAAATGCTATGCACTGCACTATGTGTGCATTTTCCCATCTTCTTCATGTCAGTTCTTGGCTATGTACACTGTTGCTTAGTTTGGGGTGTCTAGTTTCTGGGTATTGATCCCACAATCTTATGTATTTGCAAGCATGCACACAATATGTGTTTTATTGCTCCTGCCTATATGTATGATGTGATGACTGTCCTATCACGGTGGTATGATCTTCCTTGATCAGTGTGCATATACATTTTATACTGGTTGTCCACTGCCTAGCATGCATCACACACATGAATAATGAATTCTTCATGTTAGCTTCAGTTTAATGATATGCATTTCATGTGTTTATAAGCTGAAGATCAGTAGCTGGAGGCATTGGGGAATGTACTGGTGGCTGTAGTTTCATAGGTTCATAGGTAAATACTAGGCTATAAGTGTGCAGAATATTACAAGCCTAGCTAATAACCAGGGTCCAGAGGCAAACCTGCAACTTGTATCTGTGAGTTTAAGACCTTAATCATTATGCTAACCCCCCCATGACAAAAAGCTTCTGCTGCTATGGTTCTGATGGCTGGACTGCCATAGAATGACATTGTGAAGCTTTCTAATTATTCTTATAGTTACTAGTTGCTGCATATGTGTTATGGGTAATCTATTATTCATGTGGTTACTTCCCACATGTGTACATCTGGACACAGGTGGTATGTCCTCCAACTGGTCACAGTGAGATATTTTAAACTTTCATGCCTGTTTATTGATAGGTCATGGAGCTACTAATGTGTCTTTGCAAAAATGTGTTGCATGCTGGTTCTGGAGAATGCACTGCAGTTACCATAGTGTAGTGCTTGATGATATGTAACTTGCTACACATTGTGCAAACTTTAGTGCATATTATTATATGCTTGATCTTAGTATGTGGTTATATTTGTATCACTATGGTGGCTTTTTCGCATGTGTACTTCATAGTTCCTTTGGTGAGTGCACTGACACATGCGCTATTGTCTTTGAATCATACATAGTCACGTGTATGCATATATGTCTCATTGGAATATGTTTAGTCAGCTTTATTTTAAATACATAAATATATATTTATTTTATATATAAATATATAAAACATATACCCCTCAGCCATGATAAGAGCACGGTCATAATTTTATATTTTATAATTTTATAATTTTATATTTCATTTTCTGAATAAAGTACACCGGAGAATACACTTAGAAAAAAGTAAAATAAATGAACCATTTGATTTATGCTTATCATGTTAATCGAGACCTTAAGTTGTCTTTAGCTAACTTTTAGTTAATACTTTATGCCTATTTACCAACAGAGCTGTTTCAGTTTGCAGTACATTAATGGGGAAAGTTCTTACCATACGGCAGTCATACAAATATGATGAAGTGAGACATCTTTCCCTGGTATAATGAAGACTGACCTCCCTTTGCATTTCTTTCCCATTTACGTCATAGGAGAAAGAAATGCAGTTATTCAGCTATTTGGACAAATTTATCATTGGCAGTGGCAGTCTTTGTTTTCCTCTGGCTGTAACCCAAACAGCCCTTCTGACTTTCTTGCTGCAATTTTGTTTGAATAATATTTTACTTGTCTGTGCATGCTTAAGTATAACGCAGTACTTCAACTGGTTACAGTATCATTCACTGTGTCTGTCCTCAATGACAGACCATTTCATTTAAATCTGACCTTTACCAAAAGTTACATTAATAGTCCTGGATGAAGTGGCAGCAAGCTTCACTCCATGCAGTGGCATCAGCCCTGTACTGGTCAGTTAACATAATAACCTCTGAAATCACAAAACCTCAGAGCAAGATTTGATAAAATTGTACACCACTGGTGACAGACTTGGTTCATAGGTAGGTACTAGGCTATCGGTCCAAGGGCCTACATAAGAGTAGCCAACAAGGTTCCCTGGCTTACACCACCCACGAAAGTTATTTTCCTGTGTCACTGTCGAGCAGAGACACAGAAGTGATCCCTGGGGTGTATTTCCTATTTCCCCTCCACTTATTAAGGTTTTTCTTGAAGAGTGCTAATGAAGAATTTTGCTTGACATAGATGGGTAGCCTGTTCCACGGTATGGGAAGTCTCTGGGACAGGAATCGATCCCTCCAGCATGTCCTGTTTATTGTGGTGACAAGGTTTAGGTCCCTAGAGTGTGTAGCTTGGAGGGATTGGTATTTCTTTAGGTGTAGCATGTCCAACAGCTCTGGGTTTGACATAGCTTTATATGTTAGGCAGAGATCACCTCGAAGTAGGCGATATGCTATGGAGTAAAGCTGGAGTTTTTTGAGGCGGTCAGTGTAGGGCATTTATTTGAGGCCAGTAATCCTCTTTGTGAGGTACTTCTGTGGCCTTTCCAGCTGCTGCAGATGTTTTGTGAGGTACATTCCAAAAGAGGCATTGTACTCTATAATGGGTCTAATGAGTGTCAAGTAGAGGGGAACAATGACCTCTTTTTTCCTGGATGAGAACCCTTTTATGATGAGGTGTGCCACGTAGAAGGACTTCCTGACTACTGTGGTGAATTTATCAAAGGAAAGACTACTTGCCACCTGGGCCCCAAGGTCTCTTGTCACACATTCGGTGTTAAGTAGATTGCTGCTCATGTGGTAGTTCATGGGTACAGAGGTTTTACCAAAGGGGATTACACTGCACTTTTTGGGATTGAGCTTGAGGCCATGGCTCTGACACCAGGCATCTGTCTCAGCGAGGACCTTCTGTAGAATGTCTACATCATTTGAGGACTTGAGTATGGCTCCTAGTTTGCAGTCATCTGTGAACTTTGCTAGCCGGAGGCCTTCTGTGTTAGCCTGTACTTCAGAGAAGTAGATACCAAACAGGAGAGGTCCCAGGACGGAACCCTGTGGTACTCCACTTGTCACTGCTTTGAGGTCAGATTTGGAGTCTGCAACTTTTACAGTGTGGGTTCTGTCAGTGAGCCAGTTGGCAACCCATCTTGTAACATAGGGATTTATACCTAGTTTAATGAGTTTAGCTATAATTCCAGAATGGGGGTTGGTGTCGAAAGCCTTGGCAAGGTCAAGATAGGCTGTGCGAACCACCTTACCTTCATCTACGGCTTTGGTGACTGCCTCAAAGAAGTCGATCAGATTCAGGAGACATGATCTGCCTTTCACAAACCCGAACTGGATGGGATCCAGAGTTTTGAGGTTACCAATGTCTTTGTTTATGAGTTCCATGATGATATGTTCCATGGCCTTGCAGACCAGGCACATCAGGCTAATAGGTCGATAGTTCCCGGGATCAGTGGTGGCTCCCCCTTTGTGGAGTGGGATAACTGTTGCTGTGCACAATTCAGTGGACACAAAACCTGATGCGAGGCTGTTATTGAACATGGTGCTTAAGTGGGGAGCCAGTTTGTTCTGAATTTCGTGTAAAACGCAGCCTGGGATGTTGTCTGGTCCCATGGATGATGCGTTTTTGGCTTTAGAGAGTGCAGTTTTTACCTGTGTAGTTGTGATTACAGGGACTCTGCATTCTTCATGTATAGATATGGGCCCTTTAAGGGGTGGGGGGTAAAGTTAGCACTGAACCTATCTGCCAGGATGTTGGCAATATCAGTTGGTTCTGTAATTTTCATGCCGTTGTGCTGCAACTCAGAGCAGATCTGGGTGTTGCCATTGAGATTCTTGACATAGCTATAGAATGCTTTATGGTTGTCCTTAGAATTAGTGGCAATTTTGTTTTCGTAGCTAGCTTTGGAGGATCTTATACGGGATCTCAGCTTCTTACTGAGGCTGACCAGGGAGCTCCTCCACTCATGGGATTTTACTCTCTTTTGCAACAGTTTCTTCCTTCTGTTGTACAGTTTGTTTATGGCAGGGGACCACCAGATTGGCTTCCTTTTTTTGGAGGATAGCATCTTGGTTCTGTTTGGGATAGCACAATCCATGCACTTGTGTAAGTGCTTATAGAGTGCATTTGTGTAGGATTCAGCAGTTGTAACTGTATTGTCCATCTGCATTGGTGTCATGAAGTTCACCACTTCTGTCTTAAGAAGCATGAAATCAGCTTTGGAGAAAGTTTTTACCATTGTTTCCTTAATGGGGGGTGGGGGGTGGGTGGGGGCAGGATGTGGATATCAAGGGTGATTAGCTTATGGTCAGATTGGACCAATGAGGAGTTGACTTCAGGTGTGGAATGCCGGTCACTCATGTTGGTAATGACTAGGTCTAGGAAATTGTTTCCCCTGGTGGGGGTGTGGATAAGTTGATCCACGGCATTGGAGTTTATGAATTCCAGAAAGCGTTGAGCTAAGGAGTTGGTACATGAGTAGTTTTCCCAGTTAATGGTGGGGTAGTTGAAGTCGCCCATTATTAGGGTGTTTGGTTGAACCCTAATATTTTCAAGTACATCAAGAAAAGAGGAGTGGGAATCCTGGGGCATGGTGGGGGATCTGTAGCAAGCTACAATTTGGATTGCAGTTTTGCCCAGAGTTAGTTGTACTTGGATAACCTTGGATGAATTATGCTGGGCAACTAGCCTGGAGGTGTGGATATCCTTAATGAATATGGACACACCTCCGCCTTTGGTGTTTCGGTCCGGGTTACATGGACGAAAAGTGTAGTATGAGTTATAGCCTGGTAGTGCAGGGGTGCTCTCCGGAGCATTGAACCAGGTCTCAGTCACTGCACAGATATCGATGTTCTCCATTTTAAGGAGTGCCTCGAGTGAGTGCATTTTGAGATTTAGACTTCTAGCATTGAGTAGCATTACCTTCAGTTTTTGCTTGCCTGTTCCTGTTATGGTGGTGAATTTGTTATTTGAACCTTGCCTAAAAAAGTCACTATAGGGGCAGCAAGAGCCTTAGCCAGTATTTGGAATCCCAGGGGCGACAGGTGCAGGCCATCTGTGGCAAAGCATCGTGGTCTGTCGACCATATCATCCCAAGCAGACAGATACTGGATCTCCTTAGAATGACACCAAAAGCTTAGCCAATTGTTGAAATCAATCATTTTGTCCTTGTACTGCAGTGTCATTCTGGGTGATGGCAGAATGCTACTCAGGGCTAGGGTCATACCTACCTGGGCTACAAGATCGGAGACATCTTCCATGTCTCTTTTCATGTAGTCCAGGGAGGTACATCTCAGGTCATTCACACCAACATGGACAATGTCAGAATCATACTTGTACTTGTTGTGGCGTGACCTGAGTGCGTGGGTTATGTGGCGGATCCTGGCACCCGACAAGCAGCTGACAGTAACATTCTCCTTGTTTAGCCTGGTGAGTGGGACATCAATGTGCCTGACTATAGAGTCACCTATGACTAGTGTGTTGGGTATGTTGTTTGCCTTATTGGCTGTGGTTGAGTGGCACACTGTGGACTATGTGTCATTTGGGTTGTGTTGGGGGATGGAGGTTGCTTGCGTTTCTGCTTTGGAGGTCTCTGTTGCGTAGACAGATTATTATTGAGAGCCTCCGTGAATATTTTTGTGTTACTATGTGTGGATTTTGGTGGTGTAGATTTAGTGAGACTATGTGATGAGTGTGGTGTGGTGCATATGTTTACCTTCTCCTCATGACTGTCAAGTTCAACCTTGGTTGGAGAGAGCTTTACCTCCAGTTTGGCTAGATAAGTGCATCTCTCACAGGTTGTAGTGTTGGGTGGTAGGAGGAGTGGGTTGTCTGTGTACATGAGGCAATTTCTACATTGCCTCAAGATGCCCAGATTCATCAGATAGACAGGAGAGAACACTGGGAGCTGACCCCTGGACATGCCTGAATAAAAAACTATCTTTCTCTAGATAAGTGAGGAAAGTGAGTACAAGAGCTGTTTTTCTCTAAGCAAGTGAGGAAAGTAAGTACCAAAACAGTTTTCCTCTAGGTAATGAGGTAGACTGAGTGCTATAGTAATTAGTAGCTTATTTAGTGCCTACAAGTTCTGGTGAACTGTATTCTCTTGTTTAGAAAGGTAAACTGTGAATTATATATATTATGTCATTGTTTCTGAAGCCCAGTTTAGGTATACGATATGTTCTCATTTTTCTAGTCGCTCTATCTTGATGGAAACAGCAAAGAAAGTTTTGCTTAAATGAAAGCTTATAGATTTCACATCCACCTTACACATGTGATTGCTGCCAGTAAAATTGCTTTCCAAGGTTTTAACATCTGCCAGCTAAGCTGCATCAAATGGAGAGAATGTCAGATGTTTCCAACATTTTTATTGCAGTTTGTTTAAAGTCTTTATCCCTTGCATAATAAAGTTCTGCTTAGGTGATAAAACCGTGTCTCTTAACAAGTCGTAGGAAGTAGAAGATTCTTTCTATCCTCCCACCATAGCTCTCAACTTCTTGACACAAAATATCTGGACAAAGTGAAAAATAATTGGGGGACAACCCCCCCCCCCCAATTAGGGACATATTTTAAATATTGCTCTTATAAACTTGCAAGTTGCTACAACAAAAGTTCTTGTGTTACCATGGATTTTCTGAAGGATATGAAGTCTGTAACGCAAATGTATATCATTACTGAGGGGTTTCAGTCCTCAGCTCATCCCAGTGATTTGCCAGAAAATCACAAATTCTATGAGGAACAGACCAAACATATGAGGCAGAAATCCAGACATTCTGTGAAAATATGGACAGGTGAGAGATATGGTCATTGGTCAGTGAAATGTAAGATAAATAGACACAGCACTCACATGACTGGCAAAGGATAAAGTGACAGTGTCCTCTCTTATGGTTAGATTTTGGGACAGAAATTGGATTCTAAAGCCAAGTACCACCCCAGATATGTATATGAGCTTGTACTTGCCCATGTATGGGTAAATGATCTTAGACATGGTGTCTTGTGGTAAATACACAGTGACATTGTTGATCTGTCCACTCATGTCTTTGAAGAAGGCAACGCCTAGGCATTTAGTATTCTATCTTCATTAAGAATGATGCTTAAATCGAAAGATAAAATAACTGGCTTCAGTAACAGGCCTAGTATATTTGTATCATTCTAGAGGGATCCAGTGTGTATATCCATGGATGAAGATGTCAACATACTCCACTCCCTTCTTTGCCAGCGATGGTGTACATTTTTTGCCCATTCGTTTTTGCATAATGGATAAAATGTCTACAATGCCCGTAGTGCCATTTTTAGACAGAGTTTACCTGATGGACATCTCAACATAGTGAATACCAATCTGGATAATATTACGATAAGAGAACCAAGGAGAAAAAGTACTGCCACTACTTTTTATTTGTTTCCACACACCAAACACGTAGTACCAAAACGTTATGAACGCCTTCAATTACACCTGCGTTTTCGTCCCTATAACATGGACTTCATCAGATAAAAAACATTTCATTTCATTTGTCTTTTATACAATTTCCCTAAATGAAACCCAATAAAAACCTTTTATTTCAAATTTATTGAGCAAATCAAGTTCCACCTAATTCATTAATAATTAATGATAAAACAATTCATTATTCATTTAAAATCACTAGTTCATTAAATCTTTCATACATTTTAATACCTTTCATTTAAAACATTTCTTTAAAACCAATATAATGTGATATACTATGTTTATACTTTAAAACATTTTTATTATTATTTCATTTCAATGATGCATTCTAAACAGTAAAATAAAATAAAATAAAAATGTCCCAACATTTCATAGCAACAGTGCCATCTTCTGTTTTTATTTTATATTGCACTTATTTTCTTTTTTCTTTTCACATTCTAGTTGCTCTTAATTTTAATAGGGGTAAGATGGATATATATTCATTTAATCCAGGGGCTTTATTCGCTTCCAGGGTTAGCTGCCACCATAATTCCCTATAACCTACTATTTCCTCCCAGGGGCCTCCTCTAATGTCACATTTAACCTGATCCAGGACAAAGAAACAAAATTTGTATCCCTCACATACCTTGGAATGTCTAAACAGTGCATTTGTCTCTTTCCCCTTTTTTATGTCGTATATGTGTTCATATATTCTTTTCTTTAAAGTCCTCTCAGTCTTACCCACATAGAAGGAAAAATATTGTACACAGATGGCGAAATATACCAAACCTCTGGAGTCACAATTAAAATACCCCTTACTAGTTAACCAAACGTCCCCTACTGTCCAAGTAAATTTTCTCCGTATTCATTATGAATTCACATTGTCTACATTTCCCACACCTAAAGGTCCCTGTTTTTTCTTTGCTATTCCTTTCTCCTTTTCTATACGTCATTTTTTGTCTCTAATATGCCTTTAACACTAATGGAGTTTTTAAAAACAACCTTAGGTATCCTTTGAGGGAGTCCATCCAAGTCCGTAAGGGAGCCAAATCTCTCCCATTCTTTTTGAAATATTGTTTTAATATTTCTATTCAAAGCGTTATATTCTAATATAAGGGCCTGTTGAAAATTCTCTCCTATATTTACACTCTTCTCATTATTAATATTTACTCCTTCTCTTTCTCCTAGGATGGGCCTAAATTTATCTATTCTCCCTCTTTCCACTTCCATTCTTAGATTCCTAATGAACTTCCTAGGGTATTCTCTTGCCAAAAACATTTCTTCTAATAGGTCACATTCTTTTGTAACATCCTCATTATTGCTGGTCATTCTTGACCCTCTGACAAACTGTCCTTTCACCAGATTTTTCTTACAATAAATTGGATGTGCACTATTAAAGTGTAAAAAGGAGTTTACATAGGTAGTTTTCCTATAAACTCTAGTTTCCAAAGTATTATTTATTTTTAGAACCTCTATATCCAAATATTGGATGTTTTTTCCTGAATTTGTGGATGTAAATCTAAGAAAATCAGTTGTTCCCCCTATGTATTCTATAAATTCTTTCAATTTATCTTGACCCCCAGTCCAAAAAATTATAATGTCATCTAAGAACCTTTTATATAACTTCCAATACCTTACAAACTTGGAATTGAAGATGTACTTTTCTTCCCAATTTGCTAGTACCAGATTTGCAAAAGTAGGTGCACAGGCTGCACCCATAGCAACTCCTTGTATTTGTTGAAAAAATTCACCATTATATGCCAAAAAATTGTTCTTTAATACTAAGTCCATCAAGCCTGTGCACACTACTTTTTCTTCTATTGTCAAAATCTGATCCATAAAGATTTCTTCTTCAAACATTTGTATACCTGCCATATAGGGAATAGACCCGAATAAATCTACTATGTCAATCGTTACAAATAGTAGGTCTTCTGAATATAATTCTGGCCCCATTTGCCTAAGCAAGTCCCAAGAATCTTTCAAAATTGCTTGTTTATTAACCCATATGTGTTTTGTTTTGACATCCACATATTTGGCTAAGGGAGTAGTTTTTGACCCTTCAGCTGAGACAATTGGTCTTAGTGGGAGGTCCATACTATCTTTGTGGATTTTCGGTATTCCGAATATGACAGGTATTTTTGGTTTTTGAACTTTTAAATATGAAAGGGTCTTCATCTCTATAACATTCTCATTCATCATATCTTCCAAGATCATATCAATTTTCCTATAGGCTAAATTAATTTCATTTCGAGAAACAACTGTATATTTTATTTCATCCCTCAAAATTTCATTCATTTTCCCTTCATATAGAATAACATCCATTAATACCACACCCCCTCCCTTGTCCGTCTTCATAACTCTAATATCTTGATTATATTTCAATTCTTCTAACTTACTGTTTTCATCTGTATCTAAGTTCTTTTTATATCCAACTCTCTTCTCAGCCTTTCTCACTTCTTTTTCCATAACACACTCAAAATTCCTTAATTGTGTGTGAATGGGGGGGGGGGGGTTAAAGGTGGATTTTTTTACCAAAACCTTTTGTTCACCTTTTATAATATTCTTATTTTTCCTCCTTATCTTCCTTGTGAAATAGAAGTTCCATGTTCATTTTCCTTAGAAAAAGTTTAATATCTAAAAGTGTTTTCACTACATTACCCTTGACATATGGGATAAATTTAAACCCCTTCTCTAATAAGCTGAAATGTTCCTTTTCTAATTTGATGTTGCTGAAATTATAAATAGTAAATACATTGAGTACATTTCTACTACCTATTATTTCTACAGGGCGACAAGTTAAAATACTTTGTTGGGTGGGGGTGTATTGTCTCAATACCTCCCCCTTCCCCTTCTCCCCCCTCTCATATAAAAAATTCCATTATGTCTCCTTTGTAGGCCCAAATCCCTTTCTTCCCTTCCTAAAGGGGGAAATTGCATTTCGTATTCATCTTCAGTCCAACCTTCAAAAACATGTTTCTGTCCAGGTTTATTATCTTGTCTATCCATTTTCTTATAATTATTATAATTATTATTATTATAATTATAATTATTATTACTAGTAAATGTTGGTTTCGGGTAACTGACATGGTTTTCATAATCTTGTATGTCTCTTCTTAATTTCTCCATCTTCCTATCCACCAAACTCTTACATTTTACATCAATGCCATCTTTTAATTTAAAATATTTTTCTCTCTCTTCCCCTATTTCAAAGATTAAATCTTCTTTAATACATGCATCAATTTCATCAATCTGTTTTTGTATATTATCTAAATTTCTATTGTTTTCTTTAATAATTAATCTAATAATATCTAAACCACAATTGTTAAATACATCAATCAATTCATTGTGGAAAGTAGAACCAATTTGCACATTATTTGGATACTTCCATGTTCTCAAACCTTTCGGAACAATACTCCGATTAATACATTCTTTAAATAAGCATTCTCTATAACAATAGTTTTATATTTGTACATAAGTTTTGAAATATTGTCCAACTTTTTACTATAAGAATCCGTGTTCTTAGCTCCTGAATAGGCATCACAATTAATTTTAAAATGATATTGTTCTTTTAACCAGTCATTCATTTCCTTATATTTGAACATATTGACAGTACCTGAATTCAAACACCCATTGTTTCGTTTGTTGCCTTCGTTTAAATCCACTATGTCGTCAGGATTAGCATCACAACGTATCCCTGGGGTGGCTGCGGGGTTGAAACTATGACCATTCGGTTCCTCCAGGTTGCCGGTCGCGTATTCAATGCCAATGAGCTCCCTTTTCCGCTTGTGCTTTTGTAAGCTATACCCCTTATCTTCGTTTCCATTTATGCAGCCTGCCTTCGCATCTTTGTTCGCCATAGTTTTACATAGTGGTGTCAGTAAGTCAATGAGTTCTGTCAATTGCCCTATAAGTTTTCTCGACTGGCCACAATCCTTACTTCCAGTACTTCTGGTCAGCACCTCCTTCTCCATAATGTCGCCAACGTAAACTAAATAATCCACAAGCAAAATCTCTCCACTCGACTGATGAACAAACAAAAAGAGAACCAAGGAGAAAAAGTACTGCCACTACTTTTTATTTGTTTCCAGACACCAAACATGTAGTACCAAAACGTTATGAATGCCTTCAATTACACCTGCGTTTTCATCCCTGTAACATGGACTTCATCAGATAAAAAACATTTCATTTCATTTGTATTTGTCAACCTAAGGTTGTTTTTAAAAACTCCATTAGTGTTAAAGGCATATTAGAGACAAAAAATGACTTGTATAGAAAAGGAGAAAGGAATAGCAAAGAAAAAACAGGGACCTTTAGGTGTGGGAAATGTAGACAATGTGAATTCATAATGAATACGGAGAAAATTTACTTGGACAGTAGGGGACGTTGGTTAACTAGTAAGGGGTATTTTAATTGTGACTCCAGAGGTTTGGTATATTTCGCCATTTGTGTACAATGTTTTTCCTTCTATGTGGGTAAGACTGAGAGGACTTTAAAGAAAAGAATATATGAACACATATACGACATAAAAAAAGGGGAAAGAGACAAATGCACTGTTTAGACATTCCAAGGTATGTGAGGGATACAAATTTTGTTTCTTTGTCCTGGATCAGGTTAAATGTGACATTAGAGGAGGCCCCTGGGATGAAATAGTAGGTTATAGGGAATTATGGTGGCAGCTAACCCTGGAAGCGAATAAAGCCCCTGGATTAAATGAATATATATCCATCTTACCCCTATTAAAATTAAGAGCAACTAGAATGTGAAAAGAAAAAATAAAAAATAAAATAAGTGCAATATAAAATAAAAACAGAAGATGGCACTGTTGCTATGAAATGTTGGGACATTTTTATTTTATTTTATTTTACTGTTTAGAATGCATCATTGAAATGAAATAATAATAAATTTTTTTTAAAGTATAAACATAGTATATCACATTATATTGGTTTTAAAGAAATGTTTTAAATGAAAGGTATTAAAATGTATGAAAGATTTAATGAACTAGTGATTTTAAATGAATAATGAATTGTTTTATCATTAATTATTAATGAATTAGGTGGAACTTGATTTGCTCAATGAATTTGAAATAAAAGATTTTTATTGGGTTTCATTTAGGGAAATTGTATAAAAGACAAATGAAATGAAATGTTTTTTATCTGATGAAGTCCATGTTATAGGGAAGAAAACGCAGGTGTAATTGAAGGCGTTCATAACGTTTTGGTACTACGTGTTTGGTGTGTGGAAACAAATAAAAAGTAGTGGCAGTACTTTTTCTTCTTGGTTCTCTTTCTGTTTGTTCATCAGTCGAGTGGAGAGATTTCGCTTGTGGATTATTTAATATTACGATTACACTGGTGAATGCTAGGAGCTTAAAAATCAAAACCACTAACCTTGAGGACTTAATTACTCTCAAAGACATTAGCATTTTTCTGATTACAGGAAACCAGGTTCCATAGTTGTGCTAGTACTCACTTTGCTCCAGGGTACAATGCCTATGATTTATTCAGATCCACCAACAACTGTGAAGGAGTAAAAATATTCTGTAAAAGCTACAGAAAAGACCCAGCCATGCTTATGATGTACTGATGAGGCTATAAGACAGGCCAAAGCATGCATGTTTGCAGCTAGAGGGGTTTGGTTTTAATGGCCTAAATGTACCATAAAGCCATGGGGATTTGGAAGCAATGTAGCTGTAACACTGGCATGTCCTTAAGAGGCCATTTGCATATATCCCATGGAACTCTACTACAGAAGGTATTACACAGTAATAACTGTAGCTTGACTGGGACTTACTAGTAGTTTTTACTGAATGGTTTGTCTGTGTGACCTTTTTATCCTTTGGCTTAGTATCTGTATTTATTTGTCACCCCATTGTCATTGTCTCTCACAAGATTTCATAGAAACAAATTTGGAAGTGTTTGAAGTCTTAGTTACAGTAAATAAAATTAACTTTCACATTATAATCAATTACAGAACCCCATCTATGGCATTGTCAGGACATACAAACTGCCTTAAGGAGTCATAAAATGTAAGCATTAATCATATACATCTCAACTTCTTTACTCTAGAATTTTGGACAAAACCAAAAATAATGGATAAACAAAGGCCCAAAATCAAAGACAAATTTTAAGTATTACACTAATTCAATTAAAAGGTTTATAAAACAACATGCTTTGCATCAGTATGGATTTTATGAACAATAAGAAATATAAAATTCTAGTAGATGGCATTATTGGCTGACTTATGTTTAGTGATTTACCAGAAAGTCAAACATTTTATGAGGAACAGAGCAGAAGCATAAGGCTTAAAATGGGCATTTTACAAAGTCATGAATAGACGAAAGATGTGGTTGAACCAAATACCTTTCTGACTTCATCTGTCTAGACATAAAGTAGCATTTGCTACTTATAAACTAGCCAGTGCATTCTATCACCAGCAGCTATATCCAGATTTCTGGACTTTGCAAATAAAAATTACCTTCACTAAATTGTGTCCTTGTCAGCTGGAGATGTTAATCTTCCTCATCTTGTCCTTGCAGTGTTTTCCCAGGTTGCACCACCCTGCCTGTTACCCCCCTCCCATCAAATTTCAAAATCCCACTGTACCCTTCTCCTGAAAAGCCTGTTTTGCAATCCCTAAAAACTCCTGTACATTGAAGGAGTACTCCAAAATGGATTGCCTACTATTTATTGATCTTATTGGTAATCACAAATGGTATAGTTCCCAAACAAACCTTGTATCTGAGGAATTCTGCATAATCTCCAGAATTTTACTCCCTGTTGAGTAGACGTATTCTGTCATCTGTTCCAGTTCAATTTAAGCATAATGCCAAGTTTAAAACGAAAATTATTAATTGGAACTACCACTTCATATACTGAATATCATCACCATAACTATAAAAGCATCCATTTATCATTATAAAATGGACTTAAAACTGGGAAGCAAATTCCTCAAACTAGGCATTAGGAAATACAAGCCAGTCTATGAACATGGAGTTGTACCTGATTCAAATGACAACCATTCTTTCATTGCAATTAGGAAGAGTGGAAATAACCAACAATCATGTAGTGAACATATCTCATGTACCTCCTTCTCTAACCTGAAGGACATAACTAATATATTTGTGGACAAATTATCTTCCAACTTCACCTCACCCACCTTCCTATTGGTCATCTACACACACCATGCTTCTCCTTCCTAAATAACTTTGGACAAAATCCTTTTGTCATGTTCCAAAATTAAGAATATCAGTTCCAAAGGTCTTATCCTGGATGAAGGAGGGGCACAGCCCCAACTCTGTGCTGAGATTTCAGATGACTAGAGGCTTCTGAGCTTCTAAAAGCCACAACTTGCTTGTTTTCTTGCTTATTTTTTATTTATTGCTTATTCTTACCATTTATTGCACTTTTTATTGTCTGCTGCCAACTTTTTCACTGTAAACTGCACTGTTGTACTGCAACTACCTGCCTTACGAGCCTGTTAAGTCATTTTAGTTAGTGTTTTCACTGTTGTAAAGATTTTTTAGTCATTTTCACTGTCTGAAAGGTATTAACTGGAAATTTTCTCCATTTGTTAAGCATCTGTTTGTTTATTCTAATTTTCCTGCCAAGAAGTGTATCATACAACTCATTTCTTTGTAGTCAAAAGCATTCTCTAGATTCTCCTGACTCATTTTTGTTTAAAACTTTTATTTAGTGTCTCACTGCTGTTTTTCTGCTGTGGTAAACATTTCTGTAGTGTCTTCTGCCTACAATAGTGTAGCTAGTAGGTATAGCATAGTCCGCACTAAAGGTTGCTTTTTCTGGGCCTGGTTGTTTGTTTGTAGTGGCTGTTTGTTCTGAACACATTTTCCAGGTCATCTTGGATTAGAAAGGGCCCTTCTGCACTCTAGTAAGAGGACTGTGCTGAATGGTCCCTGGCTTTTAAAGGTTGGCTGGTCTAGGGCTTGGAGTAAGCACCTCATTAGTTCTTTTGAGCTTTTTTAAAGTTGTTTCAGGTTTCAACCTTCTGGTATTTAACTTCCACCCTTGAGTGGGTTTCTGCTTGTCCATACTGAGCTGAACAAAAGAGGGGTACAGCCCCAACTCTGTGCTGAGATTTCAGATGACTAGAGGCTTCTGGGCTTCCTAAAAAACACAAGTTGCTTGTTTTCTTGCTTATTTTTCTATTCATTGCTTATTCTTACCATTAATTGCACTTTTGATTGTCTGCTGCCAGCTTTACTGTATTTTATTACTATAGCCAAACTGCACTGTTGTACTCCAACTGTCTGCCTTACTGGGCCTGTTAAATAATTTTAGGTACTGTTTTTACTTTTTGTAAAGCTTTTTAGCCATGTTCATTGCTTGAAAGCTATTAACTGGAATTTTTCTCCATTTGTTAAACATCTGTTTGTTTTGAATTTCCTGCCAATAAGTGTATCATACAACTGATTTGTTTGTAGTTAAAAGCATTCTCTAGAGAAAGGGCCCTGCTGAACTCTAGTGAGAGGATTGTGCTGATTTGTCCCTGACTGGTAAAGGTTGGCTGGTCTAGGGCTTGGAGTAAGCACTTCATTGTTTTTTGAGCCTTTTTTTAAGTTGTTTTAGGTTTTAACCTTCTGGTAGTTAATCCCACAATCCTTGAGTGGGTTTCTGCTTGTTTGCTCATCACACAGCACCAATACTGCCTCACAACTGTGCGCCACAGCTAGACAGATAATTTGACATTTTTTTCTTTAGATACAGCTGTATCCCAACAGTGAAGTTCCTCATCTTTAGCACATTTCCGGGCAAAGAGGCTAGATTTCTGTGTTACTAGAATCTTCTAATTTTGTGGTATTAAAACCTCATGTTTGAGCTGGTTTGGGCTTGTTTGTACATCATGCACCACAGCTGCACTGTTTTTAAACCATTGCAAGATATTCCAGCTACAAATTTTTCTCTTAGTAGCACTTGTGTGATCATCTAGTAGTACTCCTCTTGAACTTCCACCCCTTACCCCCTTAGCTCTTTCTCTGGCCTCTCTCCCTCAGATTCTGACAAATATGGATGGACAATTCCCTACTGTTTCTCCTGATAGTCTAGTTGATATGGGCATCCTGAGACAGTGCAGCAACTGCCTCATGTACACGGACAGCCCTCTACTACTATCACCTAGGAACACAATTTGTGAGAGATGCAATTACATTTAGAAACTAGAGTCTATGCTCTCTCCCTCACAAGTCAGAATATCTGACACTGAGAAGGTTGGCAACACAAACACCAGACCTCAAACACTAACCACACCTACACAACACACACCCACATATGCGGAGGTTCTCAACAAAAACATACCCAAACAAAAGAGACCTCCAAGGTAAAAGAACACACAAACTCCACTGCCCACCACACCACACATCACGCATAGTCCACACATCTGTGTCTCACAGCTACTAAGGCCTAAACATAAACCCAACATATTAGTCATAGAAGACTCCATTATGAGATACACAGATGTGTCTCTCACCAGGGTGGATAAGGAGAAAGTCACAGTTAGTTGTTTGTCAGGTGCCAGAATTTGGCATATCACACATGCACTCAAGTCTCTCAACAACAGGCACTGTTATGACTCTGTCATATTCCATGTTGGTGTGAATTACTTGAGATGTACCTCGCTGGACTATATGAAGAGAGGCATGATCGAGCACGCTGAATATGTGTTCCAGGCACGTATATTCCTAGCCTTAAGCAGCATTCTACTGTCACCTAGAATGATGCCTCAATAAACAGAAAATGATTGACTTTAACGACTGGCTTAGTTTCTGGTGTCATTCCAAGGGGATCCAGTACCTGGCAGCCTGGGAAGACATGATCGACAGACCACGATGCTTTGCCAGAGGTGCCCTGCATCTGTCTCTCTTAGGCTTCAGGCTTCTGGTGAAGGCTCTTGCCTCCCCCATAGTGCCTTTCTTAGGCAATGCCATGACATAAAAACTACCAACATGAAAATTTCATCAAAATGCAAATTAAAGATGATGCTGCTAAACATTAGGAGTCTAAACATGAAACTGCACTCATTGCATTAACCTTAAAAGATGCTGACATTTGTGCAGTCACAGAAACCTGGTTCAAAGATGCCAAGAGCACCCCATCCATACTAGATTACTCATCCTATCATACATTCAGACCCCAAACCATGGGCAGCAAAGAAAAAGGAGGTGGAGTTGAAATATATATTAAAGACATACACACCTCCAGGATGGTCAAACAGTATGACACACAGGAGACACTCCAGATGATGTTAACCATTGACAAGACCCTATTCAAATCATAGCTAGCTACAAGCCCCAACTTTGACTCAAGATGCCCACTCCACTTATCTGGATCTCTTGGAATCTATGAAGATTCAACCCTTTACCCTCATCCTGGGCGACTTTAACTATCCAACTGTAGACTGGAAGAACTACTCATGCCAAAACACAAATGCCCAGAGATTCCTTGATTTTGTCAATGCAAATGGCTTAGACCAGCTAGTTAACACCCCCACAAGAGGTGATAATATCTTGGACTTGGTATTAACCAACATGAGTAACCACTGCAGTATCCCTACAGTGTCATTCTCCCTGGTAAGATCTGACCACAAAGTGCTCACTTTCAAAGTCACCCCACCCCAACTAGGGTCAAACAAAAAAAAAACTTCTCCAAAGCTGATTACAACCTCCTGAGGGAAGGTATAAACAGTTTCACAGTCTCCTCCTCTTCCATAGGAACTGGCACATATGTCCAAACCTACATCAAAGTACTATACAAACATTTATATAGCCGCATGAAATCAGGAATACCCAACAGGACAAAATCCTACTCCTCAAGAAAGAGTAAACTTGCCTGGTGGGCATCTGCAATAAATAAACTCTATAATAAAAGGAAAACATTGCTGCCCAGGACCAAGAAGGAGCAGGTCCCTAATTGGAAGCAATCTGTCCTTAGCCTGAACAAGCAAATGGGAGCACTAGTGAAATCCTCCAAAGCAAACTTCAAGTCCAGACTGGCCACATCTATTAAAGACAGTCATAAGGCCTTCTTTACATATGTCAGTAATCTCAAAGGAAGCACTCACATCTGCTCAGAATTGGTGGTCAAGGACACCACATTACAAACACCGTAGGTATAGCCAACTTGCTGGCAGACAGCTTCATGAAAACGTCACCCCTCTGCCCCCCCTTCAGTAAATTAGGACATTCCCAGCACCTACCCCCCCTCCCCTTGTGTCTTGGGAGCAAGTCATCACTGCCCTCTCAAAGGCAAAAAATACAGCCTCCATGGGACCTGATAAAATCCCAGGCTGCATCCTACATGAACTCAGGCAAGAACTTGGAGCACCATTAGGCACTCTGTTCAACCAAAGCCTGAGTACCATCTTCATCCCAGATGAGTGGTGGACAGCCACTGTCATCCCTTTGCACAAAGGTGGAGTGTCCACTGATCCAGGAAATTATAGACCCATCTACTTAACTAGCCTGATCTGCAAGGCCATGGAAAGAGTTATCATGGACCTCATTAACAAGGACATTGGCAACCGTCAAACACTTGATCCCACACAGTTTGGTTTTGTCAAGGGGAAGTCATGCCTGCTAAATGTGGTTGACTTCTTTGAGACAGTCACCAAAGCCATGGACGAGGGGAAGATGGTGCACACTGCCTACTGTGACCTGGCTAAAGCTTTCAATACTATTCCCCACTTGGGTATAATAGATAAACCCTCTCAACTAGGCATCAATCCATATGTTACCAGGTGGGTATCAAACTGTCTCACTGATAAAACCCACCTAGTCAAAATAGGGGAAGCCACCTCAAGCAGTAGACCTGTAACAAGTGTTGTACCCCAGGAATCAGTCTTGGTGCCTCTGTTGTTTGTGATATACTTCTCTGAGGTGCAGGCCAAAAATAGTGGGCTGTGGCTGACCAAGTTTTCAGATGATTGCAAGCTGGGCACTGTCATCAATTTCCCTAGTGATGTGGACATCCTCCAAGAAGTTCTCACCCAAACAAATGACTAGTGCCAGAAACTTAACCTCAAACTGAATGCCAAAAATTGCATCATCACCTCCTTTGGGTAGAGTGATATCTCCACAAATTATCACATTAATAACAAGGTCCTAAGCACAAAATCAGTCGTGAAGGACTTGGGCACCCAGGTTGATAGCAAACTGACTTTTGACCACCATATTGTCTCTGTTGTACAGAAAGCTTTCTACACGGCCCACCTCATTAGTAAGGGGATCTTATCCAGAGACAGGGAGGTCATAACATCCCTGTATTCTTCACTTATAAGACCCATTATTGAGTACAGTGCCCCTTTTGGCATGTACCTCACAAAGCACATGTAGCAACTGGAGAGACCACAGAGGTTCCTTACCAGGAGAATCCAGGGCCTCAGACATCTACCTTATACAGATAGGCTAAAAGCCCTCTCCTTCTACTCAGTCTCATACAGACTCCTCAGAGGTGACCTCTGTCTGGCATACAAAGCAATATCAGACCTACTTTGATGGGACTGCTGTATATCTGCAAGTCAAGCTCTACTCGAGTAACTCACATGCGCAACCTCAATCTGGTCTGTGACATTAATAGGACTTGTTGGCGGGACAGATTTGTGTGCCAGAGACTCCCCTTCTATGAAATAGACTTGCTCTCAAGTCAAGCAGAGTATCTCATTAACCCTTTTTAAGTGCAACCTGGATAAATGAATGAGGAACAGAAAATACACCACTGGGATTCCACCCGTGCTGGACAGGGGCATCGGGTACTGACTTGTCAGAACATGGGCTAAATTATTGGCTAGACTTGTAAGGGTCTCAGGGCCAATAGCCTAGTAAGTTCCTATGATTCTGTGTCTTTTAAGAACTATTAAGTTCCATCTAGCAAACCACTCCATCAAATCTTCAACCTGAGTCTTTCTGTTGGCTACATGCCAAGGTTGTGGCAAACAGTTGTTGTGGTACATTTGCATAAAGGTGGTCCCTGTACTGACTCTATCAATTACAGGCTTATTAGTCATAAGACTATATAATGTACTATAACTGAAATAATAAATTATAGTTCTGACCTTATATTCCTGTCTGTACCTCGGTTTGTTCTGTAAAAGACAGATTGTTCCTGCGCAACCTAGTTGAGTTATTTGAAAATGTTACTGAGACTATGTATAAGGGACATACTTAGATCTTGCTAATTTCTTTGACACTATCTTTCAGGCTTGGATTATTTACACCCTCTTGCAACTTAATCCATATACAGTCCACTGTATAGGTAAACGACTGAGAGATCTCATTTTGTTAAGGTCAGAGGTGTTTGCTTTTGACAGAAAAGTATCACCAGCAGTATCCCACAAGGCTCTGTTCTGTTCTCCCTCCTCTTTGGTATATACTTGTCAGGGTTGAAAGCTGATATCACTGGACTATGGCTAACAAAGTTTGCTGATAATTGTAAACTGACCACTGTTATCATAATCAGTTCTGATACTCAAATTCTGTAGTTAAGAGTTTTCCAAACAAATGCTTACAGTGTTACTCAGGAGCTTACCATAAAAGACAAGAATGCAGCCTGGTTTTCTTTGGTACATAATGTTCCACATAACTTTGACACAGTTATCAGGGACTTGGGTATGTATTTGACACATATAACTTTTTTATAGCTAGAACATTTTTCTGTCTCTCATATCTTATTCTTCATGGTATCTCCTCCAATTCCAAATAAGTTATAGTCCTACTTTATTCCTCCCTTATTAGGCCCATCATTGAATATAGCACTCCCTTTGGCATGTACTTTGCTAAGCACCTAAACCAGCTGGAGAGACCTCAGTGTTTACTTGCCACAAAAATCTCAGGTTTGAGTACCCTTATGAATTCCAACAGAATGAAAGAGAGACAATCTCTGCTTAACCTTCATTGCTGTGAATAACCCATCACTCTTTGAAATCCTAAACAAAACCAGTAGTAGATTATATACCTGCTCTAGAGACCTGAGGCTGTACTACCAAATCAACACCACCAGGTGGCATTACAGATACTTAACCTGATGTATTCCCAGTTTCTGAATAGGCTAGCCTTACTTATCAAGTAGAGTACTTCTTTAGCATGATATAAAATTAGTCTGGATGACTTGATGACTGATAGGAAATTTTCAAATTAGAGTTGAGAAGAAAATCTTCATAGGGGACATTGTTAGTCTTCTACCAATACTGGGTGATGTGGCTGAACTTCTCAGTGGTCTTCATGCTATAAGTTTTGTAAGAACCCATGAACCCCATAAAATATATGTAACCCACTTTATATAAGTTATGGCTAGAAGTCCACAAATGCAAATTGTAACTGGATCAAAGCCCATTGATTTGGTCAATAGTGTAAGTCTATGCCATTTGCTCCCATAGGATTTTCTAATTGATCACCTTCTAGCATCTATAAGTACCAAAAGAAGTTCTCTTGCCATTTTCACTATAGTAGGAATGGCAGTCATCCATGTTTTCAGTTTTAATGAGGCCAGAGTTCAGTGACACAATCTGTGCCTGCTAAGACAGTAATTTGAGAAAAATTGGTAATCTTCATGTAATCTGAAAAACTGACTGTAGGAGTGATGATAGGTGAGGCCTTCTCCCAGTCTCTGACAATGAGAATCAACTGATCTTTGTCTTGAACTGCTTTCAGCAATGCATTTGAATCATGGTTGTGAGAAAAATTCGTCCGCATCACTCCTTGATCTTATTTGAATATGAAGCAGATGTTAGGCAAGCTCTTTTTCTCCTTTCCATTCAGCAAAACTATGGAGATGTATATTGGTATAAAAAAGAAATAGGTGCATGTGTGGAAAGCCCATTTTTTATGCAATGGGAATGAACTGTTGCCTGTTCCATCAGGATGGTCACAAAATAAATAAATAAATAAATAAATAAATAAATAAATAAATAAAAATAAACTGTAATTTGTCCACAATCCATTGCTAAATATGAAATATAATTTCTCTGATTTTCCCATATGATGTCTGCTTACCCTTCCTTGCTGTGAATAAAAAAAAAGAAAATGCTACATAATCATGAGGATTTACATATCCTGGCAACACGCACAACACAGAGGATAACTGAAGTTTGGTCTGCCTCAGAATTATGGTTTGGATGAAGTTTTAATATGCTACAGTTTAAAAAAATCAAGTCAATAGCTAACACAACGGATGTATGAGAATAGCACAAAGACATTGATGTCTCAGTAAAAAGAGAACAGGAATCACGATGGGAATTTGGCATAATGAGTAAGGTATTTACCTTATGAGCACAAGGTACAGAGTTTGATTCTCACATAGATTAATTGGCTCGGCTTAAAATGGCCCTAAAGGTCAGCTTGCCTAGTACTAATCTATGAATCTACCTATGACATAACACAAATTCAAGGTAGCTTTACACTGATCACAGGTTTGGGTTTCATTTAAAACCTATTTCAGATTTTATAGCAGGAACACGAACAGTCATTTGCTCAAAAAATACTCTGACATTGAAAACAGAATTTGCATGAACAACATTAAACTTCTCTTTCACTGAAACACTCATTTATTGAAAATGTATCTTGGCAACCAATTAACCACAAGAGACCTGCTGGAATTTGTAGATGAATAGCGTATAGTGAAGCACAAATTAGCAGCTATGTGAAGGGTGCAGGAATTCAATAGAAAATGTGTAATTCATCTTTTAACAGCCAGGAACAGCCTCCCTGGACATAAATATCTCTTTTCAGAAGCAGCCTGGGACGTCTGGCTAGTGAGGTGATTTGGTTAGATTCACATAGCAGACAATCACAGGCTGAGGAAATCAAACCCTGTACTACAGGAAGCAGCTCATTAACATTTCCTAGCCTTACTCACTTTTATTAAGTGCCAGACAAACTGTTGTAGTCCAAACACAGTGCATTTCTCACTTGCATGCCTGCAAAACAGAAGCTAAATTAAAATATATTCATAGTTAAAAAAAAACATGAAACTTGTAGACTTCATTCTGTCCAATTTACTCCCAACTAAATAATAAACACACTGTCAACATTCAACAAAACAATGAAATCAAAGAGCATACCCAAAATACATAGTTTATATGATAATGATCCTATTTATTGTAATCAATTCCTTCATTTACACCATAACTGGGATGTAGTAATGAAGTATTTATATACAGACAGACAGGCAGATATTCAGACATATGGACAGATTCACAGACGTACACACAAACACTGAAATGGCCATCAATTGCAACCACTTGTATGCCTGCATACACAGCAGATATTTGCTTGCAATCAAATGAATGAAAAGATATGTAATGAACTAGAAGTGTATTTTGACTCCATGCTGTGAGATCTAAACAGTGTAACTCATTGCATAACCCATGTTTCCCAACCACGTTGTTCAACAGCCTTACACAAACACCCAACATCAAGAACAGATTTTAAATGTAGGTCTTACATACTTAGAAAGTTGTTAACATGGCAGGTTTTGTATTAGCAAGCAATTCTGTAAGGGTCTGAAACTCACATATTTGTCATTATTTAGTGATTACAGTCCACAACACTTTAACGGAAAGCCACAGATTTCACAAGGAAGAGACCACAAATATGAGGAAAAAAATCAGGGAGAGCTGAGAATTATACTCTCTGAACACACACACACACACACACACACACACACACACACACACACACACACACACACACACACACACACACACACACACACACACACACACACACACACACACACCCCAGGCCAGCCTTAGCTGAACTGGTGTCATAGGCGAAAAGGCTCAACTGTATTAAACCATAAAGATTATAGATGCTTTTGGTGCATTTTACAGGTTTTTATAACAACCTTTTTATCCAGAGATCACCTAAACAAAAAACATGGTCAATGAAAGAAATTTAATTTTACTGTTTAACTTTGTTTTTTTTCTGCATCCATTCAGCACATCTTAAGTAACTAAGATTACAGTGTAATAACTGCATTAAGCCAGGGGTCTGGAGGCCACTAGACCCTAGAAGTCATAGGGTACATTTTAGAGTTTATTACACAATCTTTTTCATCCACTTATTGCCTGAACAACAACAACTATGACTAAGGAAGAAATGTAGCCTTACTCTTCAGCTTTGGTTTTCTTACATCCTTTCAGCACATTCTAACTGACCAAGACTACCCTGTAATAACTAAAGTAAGCTGGGGATCTGGGGGCTGCTAGGTACTGAAAAGTCATTTTTTTTTTATATTTTCTGAGGTGCATCTAAGAAATTTTTTCTGACCTTGTTATCTTAGATTCATAGGTAGGTACTAGGCTATCTGTCCGAAGGCATTTATAAGCCTAGCCGTAATGTGTTGGCTTTCGCCACCCCCTTAGATTAGTTCAGTGTGCCTCTGCCTAGCAGAACCATTGAAGTGATCCCCGGGGTAAACTTTCTGTTTCCCATCCACTTGTCAAGGTTTCTCCTGAAGAGGGTTAGCGAGGAGTTGTGCGCCACTCTATGGGCATGTAGCCTGTGGAGAGGCTGAGTTTGAACAGTGTGTTTAGGTGAGGGGTTAGGTCATCTTTGAGCTCATGTAGGATGCAGCCTGGGACACCGTCCGGTCCCATTGATGCTGTGTTTTTGGCTTTGGAGAGGGCTGTTTTAACCTGAGTGTCTGTGATTTCAGGAGCACTACATTCTTCTGGTATGGTTATGGGCCCTTTTGGGGGTGAGAGGGGGGTGAAGTTTGCACTGAACCTGTCTGCCAGGATGTTGGTGATATCAGTTGGTTCAGTGTATTTTGTGCCATTCTGCACTAACTCAGAGCAGACCTGAGAATTGCCACTTAGATTCTTGACATAGCTAAAGAATACCTTGTGGTTATCTTTGGAGTCCTTGGCAATTTTTTCTTTCAAAGCTAGCCTTGGATGATTTTATGAGGGATTGTAGTTTCTTGCTGATACTGATCAGGGATGTCTTCCCTTCTTGGGATTTTACTCTTTTCTGTACTAGTTTCCTCCTTCTATTGTTTAGCTTGTTTATGGCAGGGGCCCACCAGACTGGTTTCCTTTTCTTGGAGGAGTGAGTCTTGGTTTTGCTTGGGATAGCATGATCCATGCATTCTTGTAGGTGCCCATAGAGTGCATTAGTAAAGGATTTTGCAACTTGGATAGAGTTGTCCTTTGGCATGGGGGCTTTGAAATTTTCCACCTCGGTCTTAAGTAACGTGAAGTTTGCTTTTGAAATGTTTTTCACTGTGGTTTCTTTGACTGGGGGTGGGGGTGGAATGTGGATATCCAGAGTGATTAGTTTATGGTCAGATCTAACCAGCGAGGGGTTGACCTCTGGTGTGGAACACCGGTCGCCCATGTTGATGATGACCAGGTCCAATATGTTGTCACCGCTGGTGGGGGTGTTGACCAGTTGATCCAGGGTGTTTAGGTTTATAAATTCTACGAAATGTTGGGCAAGGGAGTTAGTACTTGAGTAGTTCTCCCAGTTAATCTTTGGGTAATTGAACTCACCCAATATCAGGGTGTTTGGTAGGACCTTTATGTTTCCCAATGTTTCCAGAAATGCAGAATGGGGCTCCTGGGACATGGTGGGTGATCTGTAGCAAGCTACAATTTGAATTGCAGTTTTGCACGTTATTAGTTGCACGTGGATGATCTCTGAATTATCGTGCTGTGCCAATAACCTGGAGGTGTGGGTATCCTTGATGAATATGGATATGCCCCCGCCTTTTGCATTTTGGTCTGGGTTTTGTGGCTGAAATGTATGGTATGAGTTGTAGCCTGGTAGTGCTAGGGTGCTCTCTAGAGCCTTAAACCAGGTTTCTGTTACTGCACATATATCGATTTTCTCCATACTGAGGAATGCCTTGAGTGTGTACATTTTGAGGTTTAGACTTCTGGAATTGAGTAGCATTACCCTCAGTTTTCTGTTACTTGTGCTATTTATGGTGGTGGGTTTGTCTTTTGAGTTTTGCCAAAAAAAGGCACTATGGGGGTGGCAAGAGCCTTGGCCAGTATTCAAAAGCCTAAGGGTGACAGGTGCAAGCCATCTCTAGTGAAGCAGCATGGCTTGTCGAGCATGTCATCCCAGGCTGACAGACACTGGATCCCCTTTGAATGACACCAAAAGCTTAGCCAGTTGTTGAAATTGATATATTTTTCTTTATACTGTGGTATCATTCTTGGTGAGGGCAGGATGCTACTCAGGGTCAGGGTCATACTGGCCTGGGCTACTTGATCAGAGAGCTCCTCCATGTCTCTTTTCATGTAGTCCAGGGATGTATGGCTCAGGTCATTCACACCAACATGGACAATGACAGAGTTGTATTTGTACTTGTTCTGGAGCGACCTGAGTGCTTGTGTTATGTGGCGGATCCTGGCACTCGACAGGCAGCTAACAGTAACCTTCTCCTTGTTCAGCCTAGTGAGTGGGATGTCAGTGTACCTGACTATAGAGTCACCTATTACAAGTGTGTTGGGTATGTTATTTTGTCTTAAGGGCTGTGATTGCGTGGCACACTGGTTTTGTGAAGTATGTGTTTCATTGTTTGTGTTGGGGGGTAGAGGTTGCTTGGATGTCTGCTTTGGAGGTCTCTGTTGCTTTTGCAGATTTTTATTTAGAGCCTCTGAGTATGTTTTCGTGTATTTATGTGTGTTTCTTGCTGGTGCTGGTTTCATAGGTCTGTGTGAGACTGGTGGTGTGATGCAAGTAATTCCCTTCTCCTCCTGACTGTCTGGTCCAGTCCTGGGTTGAGAGAGCTTAGCCTCCAGTTTGGCTGTATAATTGTATCTCGCGTATGTATCAGTGTTTGGTGGTAGGAGGAGAGGGTTGTCTGTGTACATGAGGCAGTTGTAGCATTACCTCAAAATGCCCAGATTCACCAGTTGGACCAGAGAGTACACCTGAAACTGCCCTTTGGACATGCCTGGATAGGTACAGTGAACTGTTTTACTGACTGGCTGGTAAGGTCGAATAGAAAGCCTTGTCCTTTCTACAGTATGGGGGGGGGGTCTAGTGCTAAGGTTTATTAGTGCTTGCTATGAGTTCTGAGCAAGTGCCAGGCTTAGAAGTGAATGGTTTGAGTGCTAAAGTTGAAAGTTTGTCTAGTTCCAAGGGAAAAATTGTAAGTAGACTTTGTGGGGCCGTGAATAGTTATACCCTAGCTAACCGGCGCTGCCTGGCGCACAAAACCACGTAAATGAAGGTTTTATAGCAGGGAAATGAAAGAGATAGAAATTAGCCCAAAATGGCCAATAAACTACCAATTAACATAAATCATGAGTACAGAAAAGAAATACAATCCTACCTTTATATTTCAATGAAGTAAAAGTTGTATCCAA
Source organism: Protopterus annectens (assembly GCF_019279795.1). Classification (NCBI taxonomy): domain Eukaryota; kingdom Metazoa; phylum Chordata; order Ceratodontiformes; family Protopteridae; genus Protopterus; species Protopterus annectens. The sequence goes on along the minus strand of NC_056730.1, from coordinate 92,417,005 downwards.
GTTTTTAATGCTCAAAGCTGTCTAAACACCAGTTCACAATAAAGCGAACAAATGCTTGTGAGGATATATATATCATGTCTGAGAACAGTACCTGCTCCATCACCTACCATCTCAAAATAGGTCATCGCTTTCTGTGTATCCCACACGGGGGTTAAGTTGAGATTAAAAATGAAGGCAGAAAATCCCAGTCATATTTTAAGATGCTGCTGTCATATTTACACACATCATGCCTCCCCTCCCAAAAGATAAGCACCTCTTCTATACCCTTTCGATGTCAGGCTTAGACAAAACTGAATAAAATATAACATAGTTGCTGCCAGCATATATAAACAATCTGTTGTTTATGCTTCCTAAAAGATAGCCACTAATGCTTGCATCAGATGCTTGATTGTGAAGAAAATGAAAAAAAAGAAAGAAAAAAAAAAGATTACAATAATGTTTCCATCTTGTTACTTCTAGAGACAGTGCAGTGCTCCTATACAAGCTATGGTAACCCTGCAGACATCCAATTGAAGTTTGTGACAAAAATTAAAGAAAATGACTACACTATCCCCAGCCCAACTAATGACCTTTGAGATTTGAGTGCAATGTTAAAGAAATAATGACACTACCCCCACCACACACAAGCACAGTGACCTTCTATTTACACCTATGAACAGACCCCCACCCCCCACACAAGCACAGTGACTTGCTGTTTACACCTATGAATAGAACTGGTTTTAGACTTGGTAGAATTCAAGACAGAGGCAATTACTAAACTCATGTCAGAATCTACTTACACAGCCTTTGTGTGTGAGGGCCACCAGACCCCATATGTTATGAAGGTCTGGTGATTCTGTAATGCATTTAACTCCCACATTTTTTTGAGAGATGACTATTAAACTGAACATGTGGCAACAGGGTCAATTGCTTTCATCTAGACAACCCCCATCAAGCAGCTATGTACAATTGAAAGGATGACCATGAAATGAATTTCACCTTTTTTCCAGAAAAAACAGTTGCCACACATTAAAATAATGCATATTGCATCACATGATCACATCAGTCCTCCTTCTTTAGGCTTTTTCCCAGTTAGGGGTCACTACACTGGATCACTTGTCTGCTCATAACTGGCAGTGGAGTTTTTATGGTGTCAAGTTGCCAGCCCGGCACCCAACCTTCCACAGAAGGCACACACTCACATCTAGGGCCAATTTAGAGTGTCCAATCCACTTACAGCATGTCTTTAGGATGTAGGGGAAACCGGAGCAAACCCACATGACCACAGGAAGGACATGCAGACTCTGCACAGAAGGCAACCCAGCCAAGGATTGAACCAGAGAACCTCTTGCTGTGAGGCGACAGCACTAACTGCTGTACCACCGTGGCCACCCTATATTCACATTACATTAGTCCTGCAAAACCAAAATAATCAATCAGCTGCAGATAGCTAGTCATTTTCCTCCATAAAAAACAGTCACAGCAGTTATGCATACTATCTACACATACCAGATATCCAGTTAAATAGTCCATCTTACATCTCACAGTTGCAAACTAATCCTGCAAAGCCAGATACTGAATGCTTAAATTAAGTAAATGACAGGGTCAGTTATTTTCATCCAGGCAACCCCAATCCCAAATAGCAGTTACACCCATGATGTCTGATGGCTATGGAATATTATTTTATCTCATCACAGTCCACACAAACAAGTTGTCGCACTTTATAGTATTCCAGTGTAGTTGCTCCAGACAAATCACAAAGCCATAGAAATGTTGTTATATTTGTGACCACTACCAGTGTTATTTTAAAAACAGACTTAACACTGATCATACAGTGCTATTCTTTCTCAGACATCAACTGTCGTTTAAGGCTCTGCACAAATCCAAAACATAAGTATCTGGTTAGTCATTGCCAGCATTGCACATGGCACTTTTCTGGTGCAAAATTCCTCGATCTCTGCCCAGGTAACCATTTTCTTAAATAACATTAAAAAAAGGAAGAAAGAAAATCCCTTTAGGTACCTTTGCACTTACATACCTCCATTTGAACATTGAGAGGTCATATCTCTACTCCAATGGCCTCACAACATTTAAATGTCATATCACACTAACTGGCACACTGCCTTCCTACAGCACCCTCTATGTTGTGAGTGCATTTTCTTTTAGTACAGAGGCACTTTATTTATTTATTAGATAAAATAAATATTACTCTGCAAATAAATAAATAAATAAATAAATAAATAGGGAATCAATGCCTCTTCAAAACTCCCACAACTTTGGCACCCTAGGTGGTTGCCTAGTTTGCCTGTATGTAAGGTCAGCCCTGCATACACATACACGCACACTCATATACATACATCAGTTACAGCCACTTCCTTCCATATGTATTTGGTGAGCCAGTTATATACTGTTTACATGACCTGGAGCAGGCACTATGTATAGACTAAAACTACGCAAACTGTCCATTTTAGATCATCTGACAAAGACTGCTCAGCTGATAAGGAGAATCCCCCCGCTTTGCTTCTACAGGTACTTCATGACCACCACTTTGTCTGCTTGTTGCCAGGATTTTGCAAGATGTTTTAATGCCAGCCAAACAACCTACATCACTTTTACACTGATATTTTGAAGTTTGATTGTCTCCTGCCATTTGGGTGGCCATGGTGGTGCAGTGGTTAGCATTGTCGCCTCTCAGCAAGAGGTTCTCCGGTTTGATCCTTGGCTGGGGTGCCTTCTGTGTGGAGTTTGCATGTCCTCCCTGTGGTCGTGTGGGTTTCCTCCGGTTTCCTCCCACATCCCAAAGACATGCTGTAGGTGGATTGCACACTCTAACTTGACCCTAGGCATGAGTGTGTGCGTGTGTGCACCTTCTGTGGAAGGTTGGGTGCCGGGCTGGCAACTTGACACCGTAAAACTCCACTGACAATCATGAGCGGACAGATGATCCGCTGTGGTGACCCCTAACTGGGAAAAGCTGAAAGAAGAAGATTGTCTCCTGCCATTTCCTCTTCTACTGCTAGAGATTGACAAAGGTTATAATATGAGGAATTTATGATAACAGTCTGAGATAGCAGAAGAACCAAAAAAGTTTATCTTGAAGATGGTTTTGAAAATCCTTCCACCAGTCTAGATATGGCAGAACTGATTTCTTCACTGGGAAAACCTCAGTAAAAATCTGATAACATTGATTTGACATAGACTGCTATTATTAGAAACAGAATGTGTGTATATATATATATATATATATATATATATATATATATATATATATATATATATATATATATATATATGTGTGTGTGTGTGTATGTGTGTATGTTAGGCAGCACAATGCCACAACAGATAACATTTATTTATTTACTTACTTATTTATTTATATTTGTTGACCGGGAGTGTCCGACTGGACATAGGTCCATTTTCAGTGGAGGCCCGGGGAGAAAAGCTCCATAGTTAAAATAAACAGACAGTAGTTACATTGGATTACATAGCGATTAACAATTTACATAGCAATTACTTACAACATATTTACAGATGAAGAACATAGTACATCAGTAGACAACTAGAATCTTTATCTGTGAAGTACATAACAGACATTAACAAATGTTACAACAAGAAGTTCCTGCTGTATAATAAGTACTAGGCTTATGAGCATTTGAGCTTGCTATAATCAAGGTAGTTAGTGGAGTGGAAGGAAAGGTAGTGGTTGGATGGGGTGGGTGATATTAGAGTGGGAGTTGCAAGGGCATAACCAGCATGTTTTAGGTGCACTTTTAGTAAAGTTTTGAAGTGGGTGCATGATGGTATGGAGGTAATTGTGAGTGGGAGGGAGTTCCATAATTTGGCTATGGTGCAAGAGAATAGTGCTTCACCAGCAGAGTTATTGGCTTTAGTGATCTGCAAGTGATTTTTGTTGCTGGATCTTAGTGGTCTGGTGGTGCGATAGGGTTGGAGTAGATTCTGGAGGGATGGGACATTTAGTGGATAGTTTACTAGTTTGTGGGCGAGTGAGAGTTGATACCATTGAAGGAGGTGAGGGAGTTCAAGCCATCCCAGTTCAGCAAGTGAGACACAGTGGTGACTACGATAGGATGCCCCTGTGGCAAATTTGGCAATTTTGTTGTAGCAGGTCTCTAGCTTGTTTAGATCACATTGTCTTAGGTTAGTATATATTGGAGAGGCATAAATTAGGGTGGAGATAAGGTGGGAATTTGCTACTGAAATCTTTGCTGCTTTGGCGAGAAGTTGCTTATTTCTGTATAATGCTTCTAGTTTTTTGTGGACTTTTTTTATGGTCATGGATATGTGAATGTCAAATTTTAGTTTATTGTCTATTTCCACTCCTAGCAATTTGGTGTGTTCAGTTGGGTATATAGTGGTGTTGTCTTTTGCTGTGATGTTAAAGTGAGAGTTGTTTTGAGTATGTTTGGTGGGTTATAAGATGAGTAGTTTAGTTTTGTTTGGGTTGAGTATTAATTGGGCATCGGATAACCAAGTTTCAACAGAGGAAAAGGCTTCCTGTGTGATTTTTTGCAGTTTGGGTAGGGACTGGGCTGAGCAGATGATGGTTGAGTCATCTGCGTATTGTATGAGTGTGCCATGTTTGGTGGCAGAGGCTAGATTATTGGAGAAAACAGAGAAGAGTAGGGGTCCAAGGATGGATCCTTGGGGAACCCCTATGGAGACAGGCAGTTGGGGAGATATGTCATTCTGCCATACAATGGATTGTTGGCGGCCAGACAGGGAACTCTGAAACCAGTTGGTGACTGATTGTGAGAAGGATAGGTTATTGAGGACAGAGATAAGCTGTTTGTGTGGGACCATGTCAAATGCTTTATATAGGTCTAGGAAAGTAGCAGGGGAGAAATAGCCATTGTTTTTATGTTGAAGGATAGTGTTAGTAAAGGAGAGTAAGGCAGTGGTGGTGCTATGGTTTGGTCGGAAACCATGCTGAGTATTGGAAAGGAGGTTGTTAGTAAGGAGGTATTCTGAGACCTGACAGTGCATGCATCTCTCTAGTATCTTGGAGAGTGGAGAGAGAATAGCTATGGGGCGGTAAGTGGTTAGTTCTGTGGAGGGTCCGCCTTTGTGGAGGGGAATTATATGTGATACTTTCCACAGTATGGGAAAGTAACTTTCTGACAGAGATTGGTTAATCAAGATGGATACTGGGTAGGCCAGAGCATCAGCTGTGATTTGTAGGTATTCACTTGGGAGGTTGTCTGCTGCTAATTTGGTGGGCTTAAGTTTAGTTGAGTTTTTTTATGTTGGAGGTAGGTACAGGAGAAAAAGAGAAGGCAGTCGGGAGATTACTAGTTGAAGGTGTGGGTTTCAGGGGAGGGGGGTTGTGTTGTTTAGCTAGTGATAGTATGGTTTGTGTGAAGTGTGTGTTGAATGAGGTAGCAATATTTTCTGAGGAGTGAGGGATGTTAGGAGGAGGGGTACTGACTTTTCCTGGGTGGAGGATGGAGTTTATGGAGGACCAAAATTGTTTGGGGCAGTGTTGGGAGGAGTCTAGGGCAGACTGGTAGTATTGGAATTTGTCCTGTTTTATTAGCTTTTTGACTCTATTGGGTAGTTCTAGGAATTTCTGTCTAGTTGAGGGGGTTTTGCGCCAGTGCTCCCAGGCATTATCCCTGTTTTTCATTCAGTGGCTTTCTGTAGCCATGGGGAGGGTTGTGCTTTGATTCTGGAAAGTCTTATGGGGGCATGGTAATTAAGGATGCTCAGGAAGGTAGTATTAAAAAATTCAACTGCGTCATCAAGACTGAGGTACTTTAGAGGATGCCAGTTACATTCTTTGAGGGATGAGATGAATGTGAGTGGGTTAAAGTTTAGTTTTTTACGTATTTGACGGTAGATTACAGGTTTAGCTTGGTATAGGTATTTTTTGAGTAGGAATGTTGGGGAGTGATCACTGAGGCTATCTGATAAGCAGCCTGTTATATATGACTGGGGGCTCTTACTGACTAGTATCCAATCCAGGGTAGTGTGCTTGCTGGAGTTTTTATTTATCCTGGTTTGCGACTGGACTAGTTGGGTGACGCCATGAAGGTTTACATGATGGGTAGGATGGTTGCCAGAACAGGATTGCCAGTCAATATTGAAATCACCTAAAATTATAGTTTCTTGGGGGAGATGGTGGGTAGACCAGCTGAGGAGGTTTTCTAGTGGAGGGATGTTCTGGCCAGGTGGGAAGTAGCATCCAATTATGTTGATGGTTTTGTTTTGGTTTATTTTGAGGTTGGTATATATTATTTCTTCATTGCCTGTTTGTGGAGCTGATGATTTTAAGATCTGGATGTTTAGATGCTGCTTAAATATTATAGCTACACCGCCTCCTTTCTTGTTTAGCCGGTCTACTCTTAGTATGCCATAACCTGTGGGGAGTATTTGCTCACTGGTAATGTGAGGTTTTAGCCAGGTTTCTGTCAGGATGACCATATCTGGGGAGTACAAGTCTATGGTGGCATGGAGTTCATGGACTTTGTTGGATATACTTCTAATATTTAGGCTTAGTAGAAGGAAGTCACTTGGCTTTCTATTGGCTGTAATATGGGAGAAGTTGTGGTTTCTAGTCTGATTATGAGGATTGGGGTTGGAGATGGTAGGGTCAGGGTTGGGGTGGATATCTCCACTTAGGGCTAGTTTTGATATGCATGAGGTTATTAGTTTTCTCAGTTTTTGAATGTGTTTGTTTATAAGGGAAACTTTATGATTGTGCTCTTTTGATAATAGGTATGGTGGGAGGGTTACTATGTTATGTTGTAGGGATGCTTTATGAATGAGTAATATAGTTGGTAGAATATGTGGGGGGTGCATAGGGATGGTTCTTGAGTTGGTGGGAGGGGAGATGAGTGAGGGTGAGGCATGAGTGGTGGTGTGAGTAGTAGTACAGTGGTAGTGGTTGTGTGGAGGAATGATGGAGCTTTGGTAGGATGTAAGATATGCAAGGAGAGTGCATGTAGTGAGCATAGGTAAGGTATGCTTGTACATGTTAGTTGAGGAGGTGTGATAGTAGTGGGAAGATGGAGGAGGTAGTGTTGGGTTAGCGCTGTGGTTGGCTACTGGAAAGATGGGAGGGGTTTGTGAGTGTGATAAAGGTGGGACCACTGGGGGCAGGAGGGAATAGGGGGCAGGGTGGGGAGCGAAGTGGATAGAGACCCTGTTAGTTGCTCTTATGAGGGGGCTGGAAACAATCAAGTAACAGAGTTAACTGATAAATGAACATATGATAGTGACAAGGGTGGTTGTAGTTTTAAAAATGGTGCCTGCCACAGGTAATATTTATTAACCTTGGGATTGTCTTAAGGTAATAAACAGGGAAGGGGGAGGGTAGAACAAGGGTGTGAGTAGGCAGTTCTTTGTACTGATACTAATGAGCCAAAGCAAAGACAAGTTTGTGTTTAAGAAACAATCACAATTAACCAAGGACTGCTCTGAAACTGTAAGTCATTTCTTAACCATTTCTCAGGTGGAAAAACAGGATAATTTTGTATCAGTAGGCTACTGTGGTTTCAGTTTAAATTAACAAACACAAAGTATTGATCAGTTATGGATACCATTTGCTAACAGAAGGGAATAAGAGATAAAGTGGAAGATGAGTGTGTGTGTGTGTGTGTGTGTGTGTGTGTGGAGGGGGGGGGGGCTGCTTACAAGCCAAAGCAGAATGCTCTCCAGGGGAAAATTAATATTGGCTCAAACAGGTAGACACATACTTAAAGTTAACTTTAGCTGTTTGCAGACAGTTCAGACTCGGACTGCGCTTTTCTTATAAGAATGATAAAGGTGGTACCGCAGCTGAATACTTAAGAGTGGTGTTAGGTTCAAAGTTAACTTTAGCTGTTTGCAGACAGTTCAGACCCGGACTGCGCTTTTCTTATAAGAATGATAAAGGTGGTACCGCAGTTGAATACTTAAGAGTAACATTGCATCACGGCAAAAAGTTCTCTGGTTTGATTCTCAGTTGAAGTGCCATAGAGTCCACAAGTCCTCCTTGTGTTCTTGTGGGTTTCTTCCAGGTGCTTCAATGTCCTCACAGATTCCAAAGACATGCAGTAGGTGGAGTAGACACTCTAAATTGTCCATAGGTGTGAGTGTGCATGCAAGTGTGTGGTTTTGAAGTACAGCTGCAGCACAGCTATCCACTCGGTGGTGTGAATTTTAGCTCTAGATGATTGTCACTGTTGAAGTGACATCCCGACTCCATGTGCAAACATAGGAAAAGGAATTGTGGATGGAGGGAAATAAATATATATATATATATATATATATATATATATATATATATATATATATATTTGTCATTTATTTGATTCAAAATAGTTTTGATCAAAACCCAAAATACTGACCATAAATTATTGAAAACGCATATGACTGTATTGCATTTGCTCTTAAGCATTTTACACAACATAAAAAGCATAAATATGTTTTTGACATTGCTTTTGTATACTAATTCCATGGATGTACAACCATGGAGAAAAAAAAAACAGCAGATACACTGAATCACTGATGGTACACAAATGCAAACATCTACAGGTTGGTTATAACCAATAACCTAGAAAACATCCCCACCCAGTTTAACAAATACTTCACAGAAACTGTGAAGATCCTTGCAGAAACCTTAACCAAAAGTAGTAACAATGACCCAACCCCCACCCAAGTCACCACAAGCAACAATGACAACAACCCCCACTTCTGCCTAAACCCAGTCCCAGTCAACTCCATTTTAAAACGCCTACACAAACTAAAACAACCTCCCTGACTGCTGACAACTTACCAGCTGAATACCTACAAATAAGTTCAAAAGCCATAGCTGATCCAGTCACAATTCTAACAAACAGATCAATATCTGATGGTAAAGTACCTGCTTTATGGAAACTCTCCCACATCATTCCACTGCATAAAGGAGGTGATGCCATAGAATTAGACAGCTATTGACCTATAGCCATTTTGTCACCCCTATCAAAAATACTAGAAAGAGTCACACACACACAGCTAATAAACTACCTTCTAAAATACAAACTTTTATCCAAATATCAGCATGGATTTAGACCCTACCATAACATCACTACTGCTCTTATGTCCTTTACCAACACAATCAACAATCATAGAAATGTGGGTCACCTAGTCTCAGACATTTTTCTAGACCCGTCCAAAGCTTTCGATATGGTCAACCATAATAAACTCCTCACAGCACTATCCAACCTAAGTATCAGCACCCCCTGTATCTCTTGGTTTAAAAATGACCTGTCAGGTTGTCAACAAGCAGTATTATGGCAGAACCAGCTATCCCCTCTATTACCAGTATCCTTAGGCTCTATACTCGGCCCATTACTTTTCTCTCTATTTACTAACCAACTCCCCACCACCACACCCAATGCCTCAGTGGTTCAGTATGCAGATGACACCACCCTTATATGTGCAGCCCACTCACACATGACCTCTACTCAATAAACCAAGAATGCTTCTCCCCTAGCCGAGACTTGGTTTAACAATTCCCAACTTATCTTAAATTCAAATAAAACAAAACTTCTCATCTTTGAACCTGGCAAATCCCCTCCATGTGGCAACTTTACTATAATGTCCGTGAATAATACAACAATCACCCCCACCTCCCATGCCAAACTTTTGGGAGTAGAAATAGACAATAACCGCAGATTTGATATTCATATAGCCCAAACTATCAAAAAGTGCACAAAAAACTCGGACTCCTCTATTGAAACAAATCATACCTGACTAAACATACTACATCTACCATAGCTAGGACACATTTACTGTCCTCCTTCCTATATGCTACCCCAATACTGACTAACCTTCGTAAGACCAGCCTAAACAAGCTAGAAACTTGTTACAACAAAATTGCAAGATTTGCTACAGAAATCCCTTATAGGACCCACCACTGTGTTGCACTCAAACAGCTAAACTGGCTAGACATTCCTCGCCTACTAAAACTCAACCAATTAATGCTGGCACACAAGGTATGCTACTACCCAACTAAAATCCCAGCATTCCAGACACTAATCATACCTTATTCTACAATACAATCCCTAAGATCAACAACTCCAAACCACCTACAAGTCACCAAACACAATAATGAAGCTGGGAAATCCCTCTTGGGCTATTCCATCTCAAAAGCATGGCATAACCTACCTTGCCACCTCACTTCCAATACGTCCACCACACAATTCAAAAAACTCCTCAAGGCTCACTTTACAAAGATCCGGTTATGCTCCTGTAACCCCCCAGGATAAACAATTAATCAACAATTTTCCCCACCCCAGAAATAATTCACCCATTATTAACTAACCTTTATGTTCATACTCACTTGCCACAACAGCATTAACTCTCCATTAATAACCCCACATATACCTGACTATTAACTGTTTTTTAAACAGTATTGCTCAATCTAGGGCTGTATTCCATCTACTACCTAACATAAAACTGGTCTGTCTATCTCATGGTACCCTTTTTATGTACTCCTGTACTCCACAGTATTGCAAAGTATTATTACAATGTATTTTTAACTTATATCTTCTCATCTGATATTTTGAGTGTATAAGTTACATCATCATTTTATGTTCTCTGGCTGTCCATTTTTTTTCTATGTTTTATTTACATTTTATGATACGTTATTGTCAAATATTATTGTATTGATGTGATTTTTATGTAGTATTAATGTGAAACACTATGTATCTAACTGGAGCTTTTCTCCCTGGGCCTCTGCTGAAAATGGACTTGTGTCCAGTCGGACTTTCCCAGTAAACAAATGTAAAATAAAAAATAAATAAAATCTACAGGTCTAGGGGTTGTGACATAATGGTGGCCACTGCGACTTCACAGAATCTGCTAGACTCACCTAACGACTTGTATGACCGGAAGTGACATCATCACATACTGCTTATACACTTTTACTCTCTTCTATCAATTTAAATTCAATCAAATGAGTTTTTAATCGTGTTAAATCACTTGGTATTCAAGCCAGGTCAAAATTCAATTAAATTATAGGAATCCATATATATATAATGAACAAAAGAGATGTTAGCAAAGTTACCTCTGAAATTACGTCAGAGCAGGGGTTCACCTTATGAAAAGGAACTTAGCTGTTGCTATGAGATAGAAATGTTACCTACAAAAATGACAGCATAATATGTGTGCAAAGGAAAGGTCAGGCTAAGACCCGGATATATCTTTGAGGTATGACTGCACAAGATCCCAAGTGGATCCTAGGTAAGATTAGTGAACAAACAAATCCAGTCTAACCTTGTACTGAAGGAAAGATAGAGTAATTGCTTACAGACAGTATTGTGATCATCTGAAAATGAAAGAGAAAGGTAAGATTCATCTAGAAGAAGTGAGTTCAAGTACAGAAAGATGAGACAGTGACGTTGAACATATGCTGAATGTTATTAGTAGATTGATGTTCCAAAGGTATAATGCAGAACTGTGAGTTAGACATTCCAGTGATTCTTGCCTCTGTGTTAGAGTTCAAATGTGCACAGAGGATTAAAAAACGTCTTAAGAATCTGACTTTAAGAAGTGAAGTTTTCATCTTATGGACTCATGGCATTAATGAATTGATAGTAATCTGTATTAAACCAAAGTACTCAAAATCTTATTTTAATCTGATAAATGCAAGGATGCCTTTTAAATAGGAAGTAAACTGGTATATGGGGATTGCTATCAGAATACTGTCAACAATTAGTTTCAATAAATACGAGCCAGGGTGCAATACAAAATTCATGTTTGTATGAATGCAGTGTTCAGGTAATAAAGAATTAATATCAGTTTAGCAAAATAGTTAATTTTACATCAGCTCACTTCATCATTTCTGCTAAATGTTTATATGACCCATACCATATACGCACTTATGGTAACCTAACATCTAAAGAAGTCCCACACTATCAAATGCCAGATCAGCAAGCATATGATGTCAAACATCCTCCTCAATGAATAGCCAAGATATCAGCAACAGAACATTGTGTAAGCATACACATCCCAGCCACAGCAAGAAACACACTGCCTGACTACGAACTAGAAGCCAACGTAATTAATTAAATAAATAATAATGTAGCTACATAAAGAAAGCAGTAGCTGTAGCCAGCAACAACTGCAAAAAGCAACAGCGCAGTGCTCCTTCAGCAGCAAACAAAGTGTATATTAAAGTGCCATCCTGGCACTGCAGTCATTATATTGAATGGCTGTGTTTACTGGTAAAAATGAGAAAAACAAAAATGCAGAGCTTTGCAAGACCCAAACTGCTAACAGAGGCTACTTAAGTCTGCTGTGGGATTCACTACATCAAGAAGCAATTCACTTGTAGCAGCTTCAAAAGTCTTGCTTAACTTTCGCGTACAGACTCTCTGGTGCTACCACATTATCTATTACAAGGTTACTGTAAATGTCCTGCTGCAGATATCTTGGCTGTTAGTTGAGGAGGACATTCAATATCATATGATTGCTTAACTGCAATTCGATGTCCTGGGACTTAATCAAAATTTAGGAAGCTCTCACTATTTGCAATTTAACCTGTATTTTATTATGAGTGTGTGGGAGTTTCACTACCTCAGGGAGAAAGAAATACTTCACTTTGCAGAAAAGCAAATCATTTATTTTATTTACTATATCAACCCACCCAGGGGTTTGGGGGGGGGGGGGTGCTGAAACCATATGTTTAAACTCCAACAATTATAAAATATATTGAGAGTGATGGCGGGTTGTTTCAAATGGCAATTACTTTACTTTTTAGTTGTCAATCAAATGAAACACTTTTATTATAGGTTGACAAGACAGACACTAAGTATAATTTTAATAGTTTGAGCTGCTTGCACAAGGTAATTGCCAATAAATATTCTCTGCTCTCTGTAGGTGGCAAATCAGGTGGTTGACTAACTGACGTTGATATGTCAGTTTAACTTCAGTGACAGGCAGTCCAGCAACATGTATCTATTAGAATATCCCTTCAAAGGACAAACGTGCAGATTTGCATAGAAGCAGAAAACAGCTCCAAGAATGTCGCTTGTAATTAGCAGCTGTACTAAACTGGTCATGAGATTACAATTGTTGATGCCTTAGGCTGCAATTACACAGCTGGCAGTAACTGCAGTTAGTACTATAGAAGATGTATGAAAATGTTCTCATAAGGACTTGTACATAAAATGGGGCTTTGGATCTGTTTTATTTAAAAATCTTTCATCTGAAACCCACAACTCTCATATATATGCTGTATGACAACGAGAATATGACATTTCTAGATATACAGTATGTTTTTCAAAGTGACAATGTATAGAAGAAATAAGTAATGTATAAAGATGCCAGAATAATTAACAGCAGTTTTTTTGAAACTATTATTTGTTTTACTGTGAGCGAATAGGAAAAAATAGTTGCCTGATTATAAAAGAAATGTATACTTTTACATATTTTTTTATATACGCCATCCAAGGTAATGATCCTTAGCAGCATCTAACCCAAGTTAACAATGTCATTTTTTTATAATTGTTTTTGTAAGCAAAAAATCTTTTAATCATCTAATTGTTATGCAAAATACAGCATTAATAAACAGTGCTCTGTTATTTGCTTGACAATTAAATAGTCTTTTAGTTGAGCTATGATGCAGTTAATTTTATTTGCTGATCTTTCAAAACAGTTGCTATGAGTACATACAATGCAAGAAGGGACATTTTAGCATGTATGTATGTATGTATGTATTATTATTATTATTATTATTATCATATATGTATGGAAATATATCAATGCTAAATATGCATGGCTGTGGAATAATGACACACCTCATCACATGAAGCCCAAGACAAAGCCAACAGATTTCTTCACAGTAAAAGTTATTGCTTCAGTGTAACACATACTGTGATGACTAATGATTTAAAGCTTGTTTTCTTATTTTAATTTTATGACTAGGTAACTAAGTGCAATGATTTAGCCAATGGGACAGCAGTGCAGATATTTGACTGGAACTTTACAAGTGACAGTATGGTCTTTCAAATACCAGTTTTTAATTTAATTATTTTCACCCTGATTCACGGTAAAGATTCTGCAGTTACCATCAGCTCAAAGACACATATCAACCAGCCTATTAAAAAACAAAAACAAAATTAGTGCCATGAAGTAAATGCTGCAGACAGTAACTAACATCCTTCTCTTCAGGTGCGCATTAATAACAAAATTTGCTTTTTGCATGTCAAGTAACTTATTTTTCAGTTAAAAAATCAATGAAATTTAGGGCTTGCTTTTTGCCTGGAAGGAGCAGAAGTAAATTGAGTTAATTTCCTCTCCCCACTGTTGTATCTGAATAAAAGTGCAGTATATTTAATTAATTCTGAAATCATTTCTCATAATGAACACATATGAAGCCACTTAGAAAAAGAGCAGAGCTCTAGTAAACTGTGATGTTAGGTGTAGTCCTGTGTGTACCACTGTACCCTGTCTTTATGCTAACTCATATCCCAGGATTTAATAAACTGTGTATAGGCTCCGTGTAGAGCCTACATGGAATGCACCCATGTACACAGCCACAGTTCCCCTCGGCAGCATGCTATGCATAATAATGGTATGCTGTTGAGGGAGAGCATAGTAACAGGGATATTGAATCCATGTAGGCAGAAGTGTAGAGGCTGGTCAGATGTTATGTACATGGTGAGGCTCCCTGTAATATTTTGCACTACTTGTGAACTGTGCTGTGTATTAATAGTTTGTGTATTAAATGTATAAAGTGTTATTTATTTTTTTAATTTTTTTAATGGCCATTCCAGTGGTGCAAAGTGCAGCAATGCCAAGCCGCACTTACACATAAACAGCAGATACATGCCAGACATCTAAAAATAGAAACTGGATGTAATTAATTATTTGTTTCTGCTTTTGTTTATGCCTGTTTAAGCCCATTTGCAAGATGTGCTGTGATTGCTTAGTAGTGTATGTGAAGGTATACTACTTTATGTACTATCCAAGTAGCTAAATGGGTAGAGTGATGGTCTAAAGTTTTATAGGACCTGGCTTTGAATCCCTAGCACTCATATAATTTGTTGAATGCAAAGTAAAATGTTTTTTAAATTAAAATCAATATTTTTACATTTGGGAGAGCTGCATGGTGCTAAGCACTGCTTAAACATGGTTAACGGCTATTATTGTTTGTGCATTGCTGAGCTTTGCTAAAATCACTGTTATGTGAGTTTTTGTGATGCTCAGCTTCACTTAGGTGGTTTGAACAATGCTAAGCACTGCGGCACTTTTTTGAATGCTGCTAAATGATGTATAAGGGTGGGAAAACAGCCTATATTAAGGTCAATAGATGGTAATTCTGCACCATTTGTTGGAGTCTGCTTATCTGCTGATATGCCAGGCGGTGTTGGAGAGGATGTGCTTTTTCGGGCACAGAGATGGGTTGTACAGGAGTCCAGGATTTTTGTTGGGCTCCTTATATGCAGTTATGAACCTACTCTGCTGCAGGGTGGTTACCAGGGATCAGTGTGTAACGCTGCAGCTTGGGATCGGTTGGCCAGGGATCTTACCAGTACTACTGGTATCCCCCTCACTGATGAGCAGTGTTGTCACCACTATGATGACTTGAAGCGGAGAAAAAGAGGAAAATTGGATGCCTGGGTCCAAGAGGCTAGGGCTGGGCATGCCCCACATATATGTAAATATTTTTTCCACTGTTTTACCAAAATGAAAGCTGAATGTGTGCAAAACTGGTATGCATAATGGTGAGCTTCTATCTCAACAAACTTGCATTATTCAGTCCTATGCCAGATGGCTAGCCAGGTTGCACTGTGAGTGTGGTAAGTACGGATATATTATGCTAGCTGTAGTGCAATAAGTAATAAAGAATACAAAAATGTACTGCAATAAAGAATAAACAATAAAAACTGTAGTGCAATAAATGGGGAATTAGAAATGTAGTGCGATAAATGGGCAATTAGAATTGTAATGCAATAAATAAAAGAATTATCAGCAATACCAATAAAGTATTAAGCAGAATTGTGAGTTCCTAAATAAATCTGTCTTAATATTTGCAATAGGGCTGTAGTCATTGCATGTCTGTTCTAAGTTGCTGCAGTCAATTGTTACATTATTTGCAGATGTCCCCCACAGTCATAGCTATTGGGTTCTACTCCCATACCTGTCAATTAACGCATGATGCCTGTCTAGCTTACTTAATGTACACAAACATGCCTCTCAACTGTCACAATTGTCTGTAATGTAATTACAACTGCCTAATCATAATAATTACCTGGGATGCTTTATATTTTCAAATCCATTTACACAACACCTTGGTAGTTATGTAAGTCCACATTATGTGACACTGTTCTGTGTAGTTGTGTACCTGCATTTGTTACTGACTGGCCCATACCGTCCCATGCTAACAGCTTGAGAGGTATGTATGCGCTACATCAGCTATAGAAACATTGTAGTCACAACTGATACTACACACCTGTAGAAGTTTATAGTTGTACTCTGTGTAGTAATATTACCTGTGCGGTAAGTAATGGTATGTTTTTCTCTCTCTCCCCACTCTTTATCTTCTTTAATTTATTATTGTTATTTATTATTATGATTTAGTATTAACATATTTTGTTACACTAAATGTTTTACTGGCCTTATGGTTTAATTTATACTGGTTTGCAGTTAACATAATTAGTGTTATGTTACTTAATGTTCTGTTACACATAATATACCTTAATATGTATTTGGATTAATAAATATTATGTTCCGCTCCATTAATACTGGCATCGGTTTGGTTAATACTAACTTTAACATATTGTTATAACTACTTTACTACAGAGCATCAAGGTCGGATGGTTCCTCATGATCAACCTACCTTGCTTACTCTGGCCATGAAACCTAGTCCCAACACATCTGGAACCCAGCCTGGTAATGCACCCTCTGCTGCTCCTGCACTATCTGCAGTGCTGAGTAGTACCACCCCATGGGATGGGGATTGGCCCTCCTCTGGGAGTAGTGGTGGAAGGGAGTTGTCACCCATGATGAACTGCCAGGCTTGGTGTGCAGAATCATCTACC